>NW_016214026.1:0-1748 GCF_001687245.7 Rhagoletis zephyria | reverse complement strand
ATGCAAATCCATTCAGTCGTTCCCGGATATTAAATAAATTAAACCTTTTTAACAGGCGGCAACTCTTAAAAAAACAGCGTATTAACCAATCTGGCCTATAAGATATCTGCGTACCAAATTTCATGCAAATCCGTTGAGTCGTTTCTGCGTGATGATTTCCCAAACATCCAAACATACAAACTTTCACATTTATAATATTAGTAAGATAGTAAGATTAGTAAGATAATCGCCGTTCGGAGTCGGTCGAAAACTATGTGACAACATACTGTGTTAGCGCCAATCTATTATTATTATTAATTACTGCTTTAAACCTTCTCTTAAGGCTCTGTTATGCATACTTGGCATTGCATGCACTGCTATACCATTTTTACAGACTTCTACGTATGTAATGCTGTGCGTTGAGTAACCGCTTACACGCGAAGCTCATTTAACAGATTCCTTATGTGACAANAACTACGGTTACCATATTTATTGGAGCCGAATACGGGAAAAACATTATTTTACAAATTTTTCCACAAAAATTTACGGATTTTAAAGCCTTCTTCTATGACCCTGAAACAGCATCCTTATATTAGCATCACAAATTTGTAGAATATTTTTCTCGATATTTTTACCCCGCCAAATTTGTTTTAAGAAAAGTCGCTAGGACTTACAGGTAATATTTGGCAAGTATGTTCGACATTTTTTTTTTTAAAGAGGAGCAAGTGAGCAACACTTTCCACTTGCACTTTATTATGCTCAATTTTAATGAGCTACAAAAATGCAAACCATTTTTTTTTTTAAGATTCTAATTAAAAGTTTGGAAATTTTGGTAAAACATTGCAGAATTAATTTGTAAAGTTTTTTGCACGGAGTCGGAAATTTGGATTTATATGTTTTGTGTTAGGAAAAAAATTTTACTTTCATAAAAAAATAATAAACATTAATAAATTATGGAAAAATACTAAATCTTGCTAAAATGTCGAGTCCTAATTTATATTTTGGTCGCTGTATGTATTCCTCGATTCGAATCACAAGCATTCAGATTACCATATACCAACATCACTTAAAATTGGTTCACACGCATGCCATTTTAATGAGCTTTTACGGCATCGAAATACCGAACACCGAATAGGGGACAAATACAGGGCATTAAAATAAATACAGAACATTTGGCGTCCCATATAAAATATGTAAATAAATTACCAGGAAAATGGGTCAAAAGGGAGGACTATCCCGTATAATACAGGAAGAATGGCCACCGTACTTACACCACACAAGTTTTTTAACTTATAACTTTTTTGTCGACAAAAAAATTTTAAGAAACGTCAGAACGTAACGGCCGTGACGCCAGGATTCGCCCATACTCATAACTTAGAATATTCAAAACGCTGAGTGTTTTGTGTATAAAGTACTATAACATCCCAATCTACTGTACCTACTCTGTTTGCGTAGAAGTTTGAATCAAATCGTGCAGAGGTCTAGTATAAATTGACGGTGCTTTGGCAGAACCTCGCATCTCAAAACACTACCTAACATGAAACTTTCTATGAAAACAAAAAATTATTTTCAGCTACACTTATTGATCGGCATATTAAAGATTAAGTGCATACTTTTTAGTTAATTAAAAATAAAATGTAATGAGGCATAGCATTTTAAGGCCTATTTTGTTGAATTACTTTCACGAGATACGAGGTGGTAGTGATTTCTGAGATACGTGGTTTTACCAACGTACCGGCGATATGTGAAAATCTTTGTAGGTACATTTG
>NW_016214025.1:0-1748 GCF_001687245.7 Rhagoletis zephyria | reverse complement strand
TGCGTGGGCAGTGATTAGCATTTGACGATGGTGGTGGTAGTGCAGCAGAAGCAGCAGCTGCAGCTGCTCCCGTTGTTCAAGGGCCGACCTTTCAGAGGGAAGTAATTCAATTTGCCTTCAATTTCACCTTCAAGACGGGGCCCTTCCTGGGAATCTTTTTCAGCCCGGTTCTACAGTGGAGGAGTGAATCATTTTGCCTGCATCTATTATTTACCTTCGTCGTTGCACACATTTTCACATTCTATTCATTCTAAATTGCTAATTGAAACCTTTCTTCTTTCTCCTTTTTCCCAGAATCTGGTAAAAGCCTACAAGAGCATGGAGGAGGAGTTGCGCCTCTGCTACGAGGAGTACTCTCGCGGCAACAAGCAAATGGTGGAGTTGATTCTCTCGGAGAGCAGCAGTTCCAACAGCTCCGGCAATCGCCTGCCACTGCACACCATCAGAAGGCGATCCATCACCCCACCGCCTGACTACCCGTTGGGAAGCGGAAACGGAACCGTTCCCCGAATCGCAAACGGCTCCACCTCGACCATCGCCTCCAGTGCATCGGCCGCCTCTTCGGCGTCGAGCAACGCCTCAGCGGGCACCACCGGCTCCAGCAACTCCTCAGGAACCACGTCGCACTTTCTCGGCGTTCGCAATAAGTTCTTTCCCAATCTTACCAACCACGCACAGAAGATGGCGCACAAGATGCTCTCGAAAGGGAAAAGCGGTGGAAAAGGGAATGAGAGCGCCTCGCCGAAAGGAGACGGTTCGCCGGCGGACAAGCCGCACGGCTGGTCACTTTGGCCGAAGCTGTCCGCCTCGGCCAGTCTTCGGCGCTCTGAGTCGGCCAGCGACATCTCCTCGCTGCAGCCTCGAGCCTCCTACCTGGACATTCCCGAGGAGAATCATGGCGGAGGAGGGGGAGGTGGTGGTGGAAAAGGTGGCGGAAAAGGCGGCGCCCGAAACCGCTCTCCTTCTCCATTTCGAAAGCACTCCATCAATGAGCAGCTGATGAACAGCGTAACCGGGGGCACCGGGTCATCCTCTTCGGATAAAACCGCCGCTGATCTGTTGGGCGTTCGCAGGTCGAGCATCAACCGACACTCGGATGGCGATTCAGCCTCTGCCACGCTGTCTCCCTTCCAAGGATCGTCCATTCCCGTGAAGGTGGAGATGCTGGTCAATCCGCTGTACTTTTCGCCGCCCACCCATTCGGCGGAAAAGAAGTCTAACAACAACAACAACGGAAGCTCTCCGACGTCCTCAGACATTAAAAGCAGTGTCGGTCAACAGCAGCAGCAGCAGTCACCCGCCTCAAGGACGTCGCCAAGCTCCTCGCCGGGCAGTACTCACTCTAAATACTCCAACTCCTCATCCTCCGCTACTACTTCATCCCGGAATGACAGCAATAGCGCTGTGACGGTGATCAAGTTGCAGAGTCCAGTTCATCAAAATGAGGCGGCGATTTCGGTAGACAAGCCGCCACCGCTGCCGCCCANTGTGACGGTGATTAAGCTGCAGAGCCCAGTGCATCAAAATGAGACAGCGATTTCGGTAGACAGGCCGCCACCGCTGCCGCCCAAGACCTACCAGACCTCTCGGTCGATGAGCTCCACGCGTTCGAGCATCGCCAGCAACACCAGCTCCAGCTCGGCGGCCTCGCTGCACAGCAAGTCTGGTGGTGGTAGTGGTGGTGGTAGTGCTCAGGGCGCCACCACCGACACTGATTCGGGCCTGGGGACAATGATCACCTCGAGCGG
>NW_016214022.1:1638-1749 GCF_001687245.7 Rhagoletis zephyria | reverse complement strand
TGGCGGATGCAGAACTTTACTTAAGTTGTTAAAAAATATATATAAAATGTAATTTATATAAAGTAGAAAAGGTTTGGTTTTTTAAAAATTAAGTGTTAGATACGTTCTACT
>NW_016214022.1:0-1559 GCF_001687245.7 Rhagoletis zephyria | reverse complement strand
TAAATTGTAACATATCCTTACATTGCCTCGCGTACTTATTTTGCATGAATAGAAAATATTTTAGTCAAACAATTAATGTCAGAAACAAAAATTCAATCTAATACGGAAATTTTGTTTTTGTTCCGATTTTTGCAGGAATTTAGTCCTGAATCGATTTTTGGAAGGCCGAACACTGTTCTTTACATTTGTACTGTTTTATAAACCTTAAACCGCAGTGTGGACAGTAATAGTTAGTGAGGTGGTTAAGTTCGATTTGAGATGGTTAACTTTTTGGTGG
This sequence comes from Rhagoletis zephyria, assembly GCF_001687245.7. Lineage (NCBI taxonomy): Eukaryota > Metazoa > Arthropoda > Insecta > Diptera > Tephritidae > Rhagoletis > Rhagoletis zephyria. The sequence continues at coordinate 1,282 of NW_016214022.1, read as the reverse complement.
GGACATGGTATAAAATTTCATTTTTAAAATTTTTATTGGCACACTCGAAATTTATTCTGAGATTTTGATATACATGATGAAAGTAATATATATGTGCATAAGAAATACTGTGTAAAAATCTTAAACGCCAATATTTAATTACTTTTAAATAATGTGGTTAAGGCGCGCGAGTGAACGTTTTCGATGACTGCGTATGGTGCTGCGGGGCGTATACGTTACATGCTTTTCTTAGTATATCTAAATATAATTTCGCGATGGAATCTTGTTGCTTAAACCTTTCAATTTCTCGACTGTGACTGATTGTGGCGTTTTAAAAGGCATTTTTTCAATAAAATCAAATGCTATTGGTGAAGACGGTAAAACGTTACTCCAAATCCTTAAAGCAATTCGGGCGTTTCTCCATCGGATTTCCGCCCGTTAAGTATACTTTCTTCGTTGTCAAAGGTCTTGGAAAAGCTGATGGTCATGCAAATAGTTATGCATCTTGATATTTAGAAATAAACTTCTTACGCCGAACCAGTCTGGTTACAGAACGGGTCACAGCTACGCTACAGCTATGCTAAAGGTAATAAAAGATATTAGACCTGTGTTTAATAGGGGCGATTAAACTGTTTTAACCCTATTAAACATTTCCAAGGCTTTTAACAAAGTTGATCCTAGAATACTCTTACTTATACAAAACAAATATTTTGGATTCTCCGATAGTGCGGTAAAATTATTCGAAAACTAACTTTTAAGCCCATTAATTTGAAAAAAGCGAAAAATCGTTTTGAAAAATTAACATTGGCACAATCAACTAGAACTTGTAATCTGATTGAACCAAAACATAATTATCTTGTTTCTTCTAGAATGTTTTTTGTCAGTGTTGTCAAACTATGTAAATTCCTATATCAAATTATAACTTAAAAGAATTTTATTATATGGCAATTGAGAAGTGCATGTGCAAAAATTTAATGAAGGAAATATTTGCACATGCAGCAATACATAGCAAGTACTTAGGCCTTGGGTTTTTTCATTAAAAAAAACGATGCCACCAAGTAAGTCGGCTTGCATTGATGCCTATTTCTATTTGTTTTTTGCTGGTGGCTCCATTTTCTAATACTTTATTGTTTTTGATAAAATTTGGCGGTTGGATATGAATTTGCATGTGTGACCAAACTGAAAGCAATTTTTTGAAAGTGTAAACACAATGTAAGCAAACAAATTTTTATGCTCAATTTGGTTGTATTTTCAAAACATTTTGCAACCAAAAGCTTCTTCAAACCAACCAAACTAACAAATG
>NW_016214020.1:0-1749 GCF_001687245.7 Rhagoletis zephyria | reverse complement strand
ACCGGTTACAAACTTTTTATTACCAGCGCAGAATAGACCTGTTAATCTCAACTGGTCAATTTGGTTATTAAAATTTAAATGACTTTGGCTGGGCAGTGGTGGACAATCTCTCGGTCACCTAGGCGTAGACACGATTGGTGGGGAATGGTCCGCTGCCATGTTAACAGGTTGGCTTATATCATTAGCAGTAGTCGCTGGTTGTGCAGGATTCAGATTTAATCGTTCTAGTAAGTTTGTTAAGGCAATTTCTATCTTTTGCTCAATAATTAGGGTGACACGATTTTCCACGGTGTCAACAATAGATGCTTGTCTAGCAGCTATTACTGCCGAACACGTACTTCTTCTTCATTTTGTTTGGTAACTCACCTCTATTCGTTGTTTCAGTATTTTCGACTGGCAAACTTATGGCAAACTTATGGCAAACTTATGGAATTTTTGCTTTATTTTATTTGTTGTGTTTCTTTCACATTTCCCTCTGAAATGCTACCCGCATGGTTTCCATGCAATCTCGTGTGCGATCTAGTCAGTGTTGCCAGAACTTTTTGGACGAACCGGCTAAATTGGCAAATNAACTTATGGCAAACTTATGGCACCTTCTGTTTGCTGCAATTGTTGTGTTTCTTTCACATTTCCCTCTGAAATGCTACCCGCATGGTTTCCATGCAATCTCGTGTGCGATCTAGTCAGTGTTGCCAGAACTTTTTGGACGAACCGGCTAAATTGGCAAATAAAACCGGCTAAAAACGGCTAAAATGTTTAAACTAAATTTCACATGTTTTATTTAAATAAATCACGAGTAAAAAGACTATTTCTTGGAGAGGAGTTACAAATTCGAGTCGGAAAAAATTTTGCCAGCAAGAATTTGCCATGAAAAACATTTGATTGTGGTACATGGTTGGATATTTTGTCGACGATAGTTTGAATAAACAAGTTCGTCAAATTTAAAACTGGAGCGATTTTAAAATGAAAAATGTAAGTTAATACTTGTTTACTTAATTAATTTAGTTAATTCCAATGATTTGAAAGGTACTCGGCAAAAAAACTGTATTCTTAATCGGAATGCAATCTCAACCAGAGTCGATATAGTAAACCCGACAAAGAAATTGAATCGTATGTTGAAGAAAGTCGGACTGACAAGATATATACACGTAGATCCTGTTTTTGCCCCTCTGAAAAAATTTTAAAAATCCTATACAAATTTCTTTTGTTTGAAATGCTACCGTGGACACTAGCTGGCAGAAGAACTTTTAAATTTGCGTTCGTACAGAAAATTGCAAGTTTCTCTACATGAGAGAGAATTTGGGAGCATTTTTTCTTACTATCTGATATTTTGAGTGATAATTCTCGCTGGATTTTCGACGAACAAACCTATTGTCTTCCCTACAAGGCCTTCTCAGACTGACCGATTCTCAATACACTCAAATAGAAACCAATACACATAAAAAACGCTGTAAAAATTTCCCTTCAATTTTAAGGCAGTAAAGCAACGACCTTAAGTTAACATCAACCGAGGCCATATGTTAACAAGGGATGCAAAATCACAGTTACACAAAAGAACTGGTCAGATTTTTCAGAAATCCCTTCAATGCTGATGTAAAATATGATGCCAAAAGACTGCAGATCTCCCATTTGGATGACCGGCCATATGACCGGCAGACGCCTCGTAGGAGTTTTGCTTTACATAAAAATTTGTGCTCTTGTATTTTCATTTTCACTCACTTCAGTGTTGGTTCCTTTAATTCAAGTTGG
>NW_016214019.1:0-1749 GCF_001687245.7 Rhagoletis zephyria | reverse complement strand
ATGTAATACTGGAAATAGAGACGTTGATGAGTTATCCGCAGAGGGTTTATTGACGTTTTCAAGAAACTTTAAGGGAAAAAGCATAAAGATGGCAAGAATTGGCGGGAATTGGCGGGAATAAGCCAAAGTGCTTAAGCGAAAGATGGACAGCAATAATTCTCACCGGAGAACCGGAGCTGGAAATGCGGCTTCTCATTTATAAACGTTCTCTGCTCTCACCTAGCATATACATAGATGCTTAGATAAAGCAGTCCGGTCAGTAGGTCTATTGTACCCTCACATCATCACGACTCCTCAGCTACCTTAGAGAGTTAGTGTATGTGCTTCTCTCTTGGCCATAGATACCCCTCTACATGAAACGCACTCACAATCCAGAACGGGGATGTAATGGTGTATCCTTGGCAAAGTCACACAAGCGACATACTAGAACGCTTGATCAGATTCCTAGATTATGCAAGTGGCCTTTTAGCCTACAATGACCCGTCAACCTGTATATTTTCACATTGCACCCCATTAGATTGGTATTTTCCTTACTGAGCGCCTCGTCTATCTTGTTGGGACCTAAGGAAAGGAAGCAATCAGGTCCTATCGGGATTGAGGCAGCAGCCATTCTGGTTAACTTCGACTCCATCGATAGCACTTTTCACAATCAGAGCACGACTCTACATACTCTGGGATCACCGAGGATTTGACGTCAAGGGAGGAAAGTGCCTATCTAATAGGACGATCACATCTAGGCTTGTCAAGGAGTAATTTGACACTCTCCAACTCTTGACAGCTAGGAACACGGTATTACAATGCTGGACACCAGGCCACTGCGGGATTGTAGGTAACAACACCACCGTTGAATTGGCTATGGAAGGCTCATCTTCTCCACTTGTGAGATGAGAAACGTTTTGTGGATTCAGTTGGTCCTCCTCCTGTTGTTCCCCTTTCGGATAGCCGTCTAAGACCATTGCTGGGGAAAGTAGTCGTAAATACAACCTAGAGGCATAACAACTTTTTTTGACTGATAGAGAGTCACCCACCAACCATTTCGTGGCCATGAATGCTGTAAATTCCGTGCACTCAAATCAAGGCAACGTTATTTCTTCGGGCCTAAGCCGTAATCTTCGTTCTACATTGTTTTGGCTGTCTGTAGCAATGTTTGTTCTCGGTATGCCTCGCTGATAGCAAAAACGTCATAATCAGCCGTGATATACACTTGCTTTTGGAACATGCATATGAATGCCGTAGCATGACAAAAACACAATAGGGGAGTTCACTATCTGTACCGTTTTTGTGTAAAGATGCTACGTTGCAATCTAGCACGCGTTTTGTTGCTTTTACAATAACAAACCATGTGCTAGATTGCTACGTAGGAAATTTACACCTAAAATGGTGAACTCCTGTATAGTCATTCCAATTCTTTTTTGGGAGGAAAGGGTTGTTGTCGAAGTTTTTATCGAAAACGATTTTTGGGCAAATGAAGTCCATTATACTATGAGAATAGAATAAATATACATATGTCCATAAAGAAAACTTTTCCCTCAATTCCAGTTGTCTTAGCCTAGGGGTATTCAGTGAAGTATTTCTTTAATAAGAAGGTCTACCGGTGCTAAGATCGCACAACGTGGACGCGTCAGTGCTTTTTTTTAAATAGTTCTACGGGAATAATAAAAAATACTATTTTAGCAAAAGTTTAATGATTTTATATTCACCCTCATTGCGCGAGTCGTGTCGAATGCAAGTCATTTTTCGAGAGTGGAA
>NW_016214018.1:0-1749 GCF_001687245.7 Rhagoletis zephyria | reverse complement strand
AAGCTTTGTCTCATTTCTCAGTAAAAATAAAAATAAAAAATTGTTTGTGCATCGAGGCCATAATATACTTTTAAGAATAAATTTGCTGCAAAAAATTTAAATTTGTTAATAAATAGTAAAAAAAATATTTTTAAAGCAAGCTTTCTAAATATGAACCAAATCGGAGCATAAATACTGGTTTACCATATATCAAATAATTTTTGGTGCAGTTAGTCATTTTAATGAAATAAATACACGTTCTGAATATGAACCCGATCGGATTATAGNTTCATCTTTCATTGCATTGTTTTGCATTGCATTGCATTGCCATCGGGTTCTGAGCCAAATGTGAAGTTTAAAGTCTTTAGGTCATACGTACATACAGAGCAAGTTAAATAAAAGCTTGTAATAAACAAATTTTTGTTTTTATTCTGTTATAAATTATTAACATTTTTTTTTGTTTTTGAAGTGAAATTTCCTAATTGAATTGAACAGAGCTAAAAACGAAGCTAAAGGCACAGATGCAAATAAAGAGTCACAACTGAAAATGCGGATGTTTTAAATTATGATATAATGATCAACAATCACCCCGTTCCGTCTTAACTCACCTGAACCCACCACACCTCAACTTACCTCATCTATTCTCAAGTCAACTCATTTGAAGAGAAGTGAGGCATTCACCTGCTAGAAGCTAGAGCATAGCTTTAGTGAGCTCAAAACCATGTTTTCCGTTTAGTAATAAAAGTAGATACATCTCTATCTTGCTTGCCGATGTCTAGAGGTTGAGCAGGCAATCGGAAGGACCGCTTCCACAATGCTTTCGTCTAGCTTCGCTTCATTCGTATGGAAGTTCATAGGGGTACCTCCTTTAAGCGTCTGCCTCCCGTGCACTTATCCCTCAGGATCATATGACTGTAGAAACTGCCCGTTGGTGATCGTATTAGTGATAGTCTAAAAAATATTTAACTCGTAAATACAGGTAGCTGAAGAGAGGAGATGCTTTCAGGCGCCGACGAAGCTTTGGTTAACGTCGAAGTAAGTGCTGTTAAGTGTTTATTGAGATCGGAAGGGAATAGTTTAACATAAGAGGCCCAAACTGTTGACATAACTCTTTCGAGTCAGCAGTTGAAGCAAATAATTCCACTTTTACACATGCACGTGTGGCGCAAATCTTGCCTCGTCCAACTAACATTAGCTGCGTCTTTGCAAAGATGCCTCAAAAGAGGCCTAAAGCAAACATTTCACAGAAGGAAAACATGAACAAATTTATTATTGAAATTAGCTGCCGTATGACCGACACCCGGAAAATGTAAATCGCCGCAAAGTTTTTATTCCATTTTTTATAATCTTCCTAAAAAACTCCTCTCACCTCATACTGAAATACCATTTGAATTTATTCTTCAAAATTATGATTTTCATCAAAAGGGAGACAATGATAAAAGTTGATTTCCAATTTGGCTGCTGCCGCTAAAAAATGCAAATAACTTTTTAACTTTTGTATGCAACATCAGTGGGAAAACTTTACAACATTTTCTGTTCGGTTTTTTTTTTGTCAGCCTCTTATGTTTTTATTTTTTTCTTTCAGTATTTTTGGGTGATTGCTACGCCAGAGGTTATTCCAGCAAATAGTTATCTATTGCTTTTTTTCGCCATCTCGGCCGGACACATAGAAAATTATTGCGTTGCCAATTTCAAATTTTCATTGCCTCATATTTCAATTTAGCAATGTCACAACTTTTTCCGTCATATATGCACATATATTTTTTAGGC
>NW_016214017.1:0-1749 GCF_001687245.7 Rhagoletis zephyria | reverse complement strand
CATCGCTGTTGCCACCAAAGTTCTCCTTCACAAAGTGGTCATCAGTGACAATGGCAACACCTGTTAAGATAAAGGTGTTGAAAAAGATTAAGGTGATGGCAAAAACAGGTGATTTGATTAATTATTTAGTAACATAAACCTTGAAAAAGACAATTTAAAAACGATGAAATGTAAAATGTACTTTGTTTGTATGTTTTCAATTTGTAAGTTATCAAAACCATATCATACCCAGACGGTTTGCTTCTTGGTTTAATTGGTCCTCTTCAAATGGCGCATCATATGCATGGTAGAGTGGAAAAAAGATCAGTGAGAAGGTCAAAAGTTGAAATGGCGACACTTTGATGCAGCATGATGACTCCATTTTGCTCTTCAGTGTGTTGTTGTTATCAAAAAAGAGCAAAGTAAAAGATTCTTTAATTAATTACTAGGGCATTGAAATGAAGTGAGAAAACTGCAAGAAAAGAAAGTTCTCGATCGACTGTCAAGTTGGCTGAGGGAGCTTGAATGAAGGCGCAGCAACTCGAAGCACAACTTCTTTTGTCCACTTGTCACTGACAGCATGCGTTCCACTGGTTGTTTGCTGTTGAATGACTTCATGACTTCTTCTTCCAGAGAGGCATCTACTGGTGTTGGTGAGGAGACAAAAAACTCATCGCGCCTTATCAGCCTTATCAGACTTCACTTCACCCTTGTTATCCCAATGATGGCGTCTCTAACTATCGTTCAGTTTTTTCTGGTTGCCTTTAAATTGCACCTACTGTGGCTAACAATGGCGTGGCTTTGTTTGGCTTGAACAACCAAAATAATTTTGCTATCATTTATTTGACCAAGATCATTCAAGGGCATATTTTACCAATACTGAAAATTTGACTTTCATATTCAGTTCGTTTTAAAAGTTTTCTTTCATTTCATTTTTAAACACTGTTTCTAAACACTGACTTTGGTTTTCTTATCATAAAAGTAAAATGAAAATAAAAAAAGTGCACACACAATCAGTGCGGTGTTTTCTACATCTTGATTTAGTTTTTGTTGATAAGACACTTTATTTGAGTGGTAATTAATGGACTGGCAACTTGCATAATTTAATAAAGTACAAAAGTACAAATGTGTGTGCTGATAGCCAGTGAGAGATACACATGTATTGATTAAATAAGGAATGACAGTTGAGTGAAGTCTAGAAAATCGGTAGGAAAGTAATGAGTAAAGAAAACAATGAAAATCAGAAAGAGTAGAGCTGTGACCTTAAAAACGAATGTCTTAAAGGCGATAACAGTTATGAATGCAAAAACGGTCGGAATGATTGAGGTTGTAGTGAAAGTGCAAACAAAAACACGATAACTGTGTTCCCTAGAGTGAAGCAGTGGTGGCCTGTTCACACTACAGCTTACTCTGCTTCACCATTGCCACTTGATCGCCCCTGGCTGCACTGCCACCCTTATCAGCGATTCGGACGCGCTTCTTCACTTTGCTTTGCTTAGCTTGAGCTGAACCAGATAGAGCGTGTTCAGACAGCAGTGCCTTCTCTGATTCATCACCACCCTCGTCACCATCATCATCATCACCACAACCATCAACAGGTGTCTCCTCCTCCTCATCATCATCATCGGCGGCAGCAGAAACGGCATCGGAAAAAAGATGGCGGTAAAACTGAGCAAAACTAAACTGCGCCCAGCAACAGCTGACGACACAAAAGACAGCACCGACCAGCAACAGGTAGTAAAGGTAGAAGATCAACAGCATAAGGAGGAA
>NW_016214016.1:275-1757 GCF_001687245.7 Rhagoletis zephyria | reverse complement strand
CTTGATATGGTCGTTACTTAAAGCTATTTATATTCGAAATTGCATTAAATTGGAAAACAGGAATCTATAAGCTTATCTAGGCAAAAAGCTACATACGTACCGAATTTTAAGCAAATCGGACCATAAATACGATTTCTTCGAACAGATCGGTCTCTGGTCCATTTCTCGGACAAAATGGATCATATATGCTAATATATGCTAAAAAGCTACCTACGTACCGAATTTTAAGCAAATCGGACCGTAAATACGATTTTTTCGAATAGATCAGTCCCTGGTCCACTTCTCGGAAAAAATGGACCATATATCCTAATATATGCTAAAAAACTACTTACGTACCGAATTTTAAGCAAATCGGACCATAAATACGATTTCTTCGAACAGATCGGTCCCTGGTCCACTTCTCGGACAAAATGGATCATATATGCTAATATATGCTAAAAAGCTACCTACGTACCGAATTTTAAGCAAATCGGACCGTAAATACGATTTTTTCGAATAGATCAGTCCCTGGTCCACTTCTCGGAAAAAATGGACCATATATCCTAATATATGCTAAAAAACTACTTACGTACCGAATTTTAAGCAAATCGGACCATAAATGCGATTTTTTGGAATAGATCGGTCCCTGGTCCACTTCTCGGAAAAAATTGATCACATATGCTAATACATGCTAAAAAGCTACCTGCGCACCGAATTTTAAGCAAATCGGACCGTAAATTCGATTTTTTCGAATAGATCGGTCCCTGGACCACTTCCCGGAAAAAATGGGTCATATATGCTAATATATGCTAAAAAGCTACTTACGTACTAAATTTTAAGCAAATCGGACTATAATAAGATTTTTTCGAATAGACCGGTCCCTGGTCCACCTACCCGAAAAAAAGTAAAATTTTTTTAGCCTAAAACATGGTGGTTACCGAAAGCTATTTGTATACAAAATTTCATGAAAATCGGACCAGCCGTTCGCGAGATTACCTGTTACAAAAAAAAAGGGACTTCTCTTTATATAATTAGTATAGATATGTATAGTGGTGTGCCTTGCTAGTTGTATAATTTTTCGAACGATTGCGGTAGATGGCGCTCATCTTAACAGCTGTCAGAGATGAAAAAATCACATTTTGCAACCGGTACTTAATTTTTGAAAAAAAATTTACCTACGTACATATATATGTGCACAAAGGGCAAATATGGGTGCATAATTTTCATATTATGCCAAGAAGATTAAAGGATTTTAAGAAAGGTTGTGGGGCTTCATCGAATGTGCTTAAATTTGACGCTTGTACCGTAAGTACTTTCGGCTTAAGCAGGTCTGAAAGTGGCATAATGGTACCTACTTTCCCATCACTAGTTAGAGTGCAGTGGCACCAGAGAACGTTTATGAATGAGAAGGCGCATTTTTTGTGTGAACTAATTGCTGCCAGAAATTTTGGGGTGCACTCGGCCAAATATACCACTCGTCGGCTGCCACCGTACCAAAAATTG
>NW_016214016.1:0-265 GCF_001687245.7 Rhagoletis zephyria | reverse complement strand
ACATATATCTATCCACATATATATATACGTACATACATATATCTATATATTGGAGCATTTCATGAAATTTCATCTATGTATACATGCGCAATATGCTCTTTATAAGTTTCGTGATACATATGTATATACATAAATATGTACAAACGCGTATATATGTATGTATGTACATATGTCAATCACCTACAAATGAAAATCTCTTTTGCATTGACATCGGTTCGTTTAAATACCGTTATTAGAGTCTGATTGGGTAAGTATAAATGCGCGA
>NW_016214014.1:0-1749 GCF_001687245.7 Rhagoletis zephyria | reverse complement strand
AAAATTCAACAGTAATTTTTCTGCAACATTTTTCATTTAAAAACAACTTCAAGCTCATTAAAATTGTTGAATTGTTATTGTTATTATATTTGCACTTTCGAANGTAGAATAAAGTGCAAGTTTCAGATGGCTAAAAATTACTGATAATTTTATTTTTTTTTGGCCCATTTGCTTCCATCATACGCATAAATACAATTTATTTTTATATGGAAGAAAACCATAACATCTTCGACAAAGAATATTCTAAAAATTCAACAGTAATTTTTCTGCAACATTTTTCATTTAAAAACAACTTCAAGCTCATTAAAATTGTTGAATTGTTATTGTTATTATATTTGCACTTTCGAATAAACTGATAATGTATCGGAAAAATTATTTTTTTACATATTTTTTTTTTTGATTTTTAAAAAGAAACCACTTGTGAACCACCTTTTTTATAGACCTAGTTTTAATGTATAACATTCGAATCCACTAAAAGTAGTTAATTCGATATTTAAAATTAAATCTTTTTACGACTTCATGACTGTGAAAAATTGGACACTCTCGTTTTTGATGGCGTGCACTAAGAGAATGCTAAATCGGTTCCTGAGATTCGAATATCAGTTTGGTTGAGGTATTCCACGTAAGGCAAATTTTGCAAAAGATCAACGAGAAGATGATCGACATCTAGTTAGGGGTATGTAAATTTCAACGCCACTTTCGACAGAACGATAATAGTTGCCTTTGTGCCGCGATGTCTAAATATGGTATCCCCGAAAAACTAATACGGCTGTGGAAAATGATGTTCAGCAATACCACTAGCTCCGTCATAATTTTGAAAGACATCTGCGAGCCGTTTGATACCATACGAGGTTTTCTTTGTCGTGTGCACCGCCCGAGGCCAATTTTTTACAAGAGTTATATTCTACATATCGATGGCTAAGTGGAAGATCGACCTATATCGGCAGCCAGTTTGAAAACGCCCTATTTCAGAAAATTGTTCAACAATGTCCTATTTCAGAATTTGGTTGAAGAACGCTCTGTTTTAGAATTTTATTGAAAAACGTCCTATCACAGAATTCGGTTCAAAAACACCCTATCTCAGCACATTTTCAATGCATAATCGTTTGAGATAGGGCGTTTTCCAATAAAATTCTGAAATAGAGCGTTCTTCATACAAATTCTCAAGTAGGGCGGTCTTGACAAGTTTTCTGAGATTAGGTGTTTTTGAACCTGGCTGCCGAGATAGGCCGATCTTCCACTCAGCCATCGATATGTACATTCATGTATTGACATTAATTCCAACATTTCTAAATTAAAAATTATGTTGAGCTGTATCGAATATTTTTTCAACCCAGAACTTCATTCATATCAGTAACGCTCCCTCGTATGACAATGTATTGTCAGTGAATTTCAGTACATACGTATACACCTATATGTACATATATGGGCCGTTCCATATCAAAACGGGCGGGGTTCACACTTCATGTGTTTGATTTGTTTAAAATTTTTAGGGTTGATGGATAAACATAAATAGTAAATAAATATGAAATTAATTTGGGCTTGATTGATACATTTTTAAAAACTTTACAGCACAAAAAAAAATCGATTTAATAGTTTTCCAATTAACTCGAGAACGGGGGAGGAAAAGTTTTGAAAAAATCACACATGCACACATCAAAGTTCTATATGAAAAGAAGTATTTAAAAAATGTGTTCTTTAAAAATTTTTCACATACAAATTTTTTGATAAAAAAAACTAGTTTTTGAA
>NW_016214012.1:0-1749 GCF_001687245.7 Rhagoletis zephyria | reverse complement strand
ACCACACCGTACAGTGGGCAAAGTTTTGATGACCTCAACAATTGGATCAATTTTACGCGTTGTTCAACTGAGTATCGCTCCATGACTAAGATTGCCAAAGTCTTTAGCACCAATTGTCTGACAAAAATAAAACATTAACATACTTACCACAAAATAATTTCTGTCAAAGATCCGCATCGCCCTTATGTATATTACCCTGCACCCTATACATACTTAGCAAAGTAGAACACCTTAGTAGGAACCCCATCCATCCATGCTACACCAAATGACGCTGTAGATGAATTTTTGGATCTTTTGACTCTAGATCTAGTGAGGCATCGCGTGACAGCATATTTCGGTATCTTTTGTGACTGGTGTGTTCAAAATTTGGTTGCAGATCAAAAATTCTCTGGGGAGCCAACAAGAAGTAAGGAATGGGTCGAAATCTATTGAGGTTCGTAATGAACTAGTCAAAAGTTTTGCCGCACTGTCGTCGATCCATGCAAGCGATGGCTAAACGGAACAGCCGTAAGCTCATTAGGATTCCCGGTTACATAGATACTGAGGGTTTTAGCATGGCGGACGAGCTTGCACATGTGTGTTTAATAGGCAAACGTGGCCTTGGTGAGATCGAAAAAGTTCGGCTCTAACAGGTCATTGCCGCTTTGTAGATGTTGTCACTGTCCTGCAATATCTAGGAGCAGATTGCAATTTCTGTTATAAGACGAAGGTTCCTAATGTCAGGGACTATAAATAGTTCAACAACAGCTCAGCAAGCATGGTGAAATTTTCCCAATTACAACGGGCCTTACAGTTTAGGCCGAAATGTGCCACTCCTTGAGAGCGGCAGAGAATGATGGGACGATTTTTCTGACCATCCCCTACTCAGACTTTGTAAGGGAATGCCAAAAGGAAGGGTGTCACTCTTTTTGTACTGCTGGTATATATCATGGCGGAAAACTAGATTTAATTTCGTAGATATTTGTGCTATTGATTGCAAATTTCCTCAAAAAACTGAACCATTTATCTGTTTGAACTAAGTACCCATGCGCAATAAATGTCCAATAAATCTTGCGTTTTTTTCCAGAATGAAAAATTAAATATGTAGTTGCACATTACATAATGATCCATTTAAACTCATTTAAAATTCTAATTTCCGGCAATTCTAAATGCATTAATAGTGACATTTGAAAACACGCCGGCATGAAATACATATGGAATATGCGCTAATTGCAAAAAAAATGGATTGTCTGTCTAAGCAAATCACCAGGTGTCCGCCAAATGTCGCACTGCTTGCTGCCAATGCCACTGCTGTTCCGGCTGCTGTTTTATGTACATAGCTTCTGCTTTCCAACTACAAGTACTATTCTTCTACGACTAACAACATCGAATTGCATCGCGTGAGATAGAAAAGCCTCACAGCTTTGGCGTAAATTAGACGGCAATTTGATGGTAGCTAGAAGTGGCTTAAACCACGACAATACAACAATAGCAACAACAACACAAGCGACAAGCAAAACAGCAGGCAATACAAAACATGTAAAAAACTGTTGCAGCAAGAAAAAGCAGGCAGTAGAAAAAGAATTGCAAGAAAAAATCTGAAACTCAACTACAGTGGCAGTGGCAGTGCCAGTGGCATTGGCTGCATGCTTGCGGGCAGCGTGATTGGGGCACAAAGTTGGTCCGCTTTGCTGATGCCCCGTGCGCTTTGCTGTTGGCAAGGTGCAAATGCCGCAGCAGCAGCGGCGGGCTTATAGGCGCTTTGACTTT
>NW_016214011.1:0-1749 GCF_001687245.7 Rhagoletis zephyria | reverse complement strand
GAATTGATGGTCACTTATAGTAATCAGCATAAAAAAGTCTATCAAAAACGGCTTTAACATTTGATGCAAAAAAATCACTGTGTTATTACTATTGGAAAATTTGCTAAGTCCAACAAAAAAAAATTTAAGAAAAAAGTAGAAAATTTGCTAAGTCACAAAATTATCTACAAAATTTGTAAAAAAGCAGACTTTTTTATTACTTGTTTTTTGTTAATATAGGGTAAATGAATAACGCGAAACATTGCATTCAAAGTTTTGCAAAATACCTAAAGAAAATTACTTAGGAACGTTTTTTGTATCTCCTGTACAATTGAAAAAAATGGACTTAGCAACTTTGCACTCTATGCTAGCGATATTACTGCTCTATTTTCATTTTGTTATCCTTTTTTTCTTTTTTATTAAATTTTCTTTTATTTATTAGTTTTTGATATTTTTTTTCTTAATATTTTAATTTAATATTTTTCATCTTAAAAATAAAAATATGTTTTGTTAAATTTAATTTAATTTTTAAGTGCATACTATTTCCTTTTAGGATATTATTTTTTTCTTTTTTATTGGATTTTCTTTTAATTCTTAGATTTCGTTTTGAAATTAAGAATATTTTTTTATTTAATTAAATTTTTGAGAACACACTATTTTCTTTTTTGATATAACCTCTTTCTTTATTTAATTCAATTCTCATTTAATTTTTAGATTTCAGTTTAAAAATAAAAATTGATTTTTTTAATTTCATTTAACTTTTGAGTACCATTTGCTTTTTGATTTAATTTTTTTCTTTTTCTAGTTTAATTTTCTTTTACATGACTATCTAAAATAATTTTTAATTTTCGAAAATTCGAGAACTCTTCAATTCCATAGGACAAATCACCCTTCAGTTCTCATATTTCTAAGCAATCCACGTACTTTCCTTTCAACAAAATACGTTACAAAATCGCAACTACCACAAACAAATCTATCCTATTTACTTTGTAACGGCCACTTTCGGCAAGAAGCATATCCTTTTATGGCACTTCATCATGGAAAGGATCAAGTAAAGTACACTGAAGCAAAAAAAAAAATCTCAACAAATAAAGAAAAAATCGCCCGCAAACAAGTGTACTTGTGCATAGAAAATAGCAGACAACCACTGCTAGCCGTCGAACACTAGTACGATAAGCAAAGCAAATACATTCGGGGTGGAAAAAGTAACGTACAAATAATATTTTTCATGACGAAATGTGAAACGACTAAAATTACAAATCCTTGCAATTTGCTATGCTCGCCTACGGCCATGAAAAGANATGTTTCCCTTATGTGGGCAGGCGGAAAGATTTCGTAACGTATATTTTACACAAACAACGACATCTTTGGTATGTTTATGAAGGGAGCATGATCTTCAAATCTTTTTGCACTTTATTTGTTGTGCGTTTGTAGATAAACATAAAGGAATAAGTAAACTTAGTTGTTGTTGTGATGTCTGCTAGTTGGACACACCTAGAGGGAGTTTATATCGGTTTGAATGTTCGGATGCAGATAAATGGAATTGAACGTTCAAAAAGATAGAAATTAGGGCTGAGTGTTTGTGCTGATTTTTTCAAGTATCCAAATAATCCGGATGTTCGAATATCTGATTTAAAAATCCGAAAATCCGAAAGCACGGATATAAACTGGATATCCGGATAACAAAACGAATGGGTATTATCCGGTTATCGGGATGGCAAAATGAACGGATAATAAACAGATATTCGGATACTAACTAGATATCCGAAT
>NW_016214010.1:0-1749 GCF_001687245.7 Rhagoletis zephyria | reverse complement strand
GAAGAGAGAATAAAGTCTGCAGTGTAAGGGGGCTCTAAATATGCACTAACAGCCCGATTCTGTGCACTTGATAAATTGAAAATCTTCAAAATTTGTCATTTTTTTATTATTTATCAAGAATTGGTATTCTAGCACAGAAACCAAAAGCTTTTTTCTTGATAAATTATCAAGATTGAAAATGCTATTGACAAATTGAAATTTCATGTGAAATGTATACATTTTGTATATTAATAAATTTGTTTCTAACAATTAAATACTCCATGTGCCGGCATTTGAACCTGCGACACACGGAATTATAGTCGACATCTCTAGCTACTCGGCTACGACAGTCAAAAGCTTTGTTGCTTTTAAATCCATATTTTTCGTATGTGACAATGAAATCAGTTCCACACATGTGGAAATCAGTTCCACTTATGTGGAAATCGTAGAGCTTTTTGTTTTATAAATATTGACACAGAATACGAGGGAAGCTTTTACTTGATAAAAATCTTGATAAAATTTCTTTACAAAAAATGTATCAAGAAAACACAGAATTGGGCCGTAAGAGAGCGTAAATCATCGCATTTAATTCAAATTCCCAACGCGTTATGAAAAAAAAGTTTCTAGTGTTTATTGTCATGTTGAGGTGAAGCTAAGCAGTTTCGTTAGATGACACAGTTTTTTCTCAACAAAAAAACGAAAATGGCGCGCGACCACATTTACTGGCCGGAAATCAGCACTCAATATGCTTTCATAACAGGATAGTACATCCAACTTAAAATTTATTCTTTTTAAAGATGATAATTGGGTATTGTTCTTCACTAACATATAGAATGCTAATGAATTTTTTGCTCACACAAACGTGTTTAGCAACGTATTCAATTATATTTACTTCAGTTACGGTCGTTGCAAAAGAAGAAATATGAAACCATTTATATTGGACAGCTATGTGCGTTTGGTGGCAGGTAGCAAGATCAAGGTAAATAGGGTCAATTGAAACTATTTTGCATACTGGTGCGAAATAAAGCCAATTGAAATTATTACCTTTTCAAAAGCGAAATAAGATCCATTGACATTATTGCTCTTTCAAACATTAAATTTGCGTAGCTTCGCGGTGGGCCGCGTCCTTTATCTTTATCTTTGTTTTTGTTTATTTTCTAGCCTTTGCATTAGTCGTTTCCCTCCCAATGGCAGCAATTCGTTTTCTGTACCCGCCATATACCACCTTTACCGTGGCGTTAAATATTTATCGCAAACATGTCGGAGCTGAAGTAATAAGTTTCGCTTAAATAATTTGAGTTTAACGTTTGAAACAAAACAAAAAACCTCAAAAATATTTTAATTGTTATTGCTGGAGATTTCTTAAAACTCTTCCGTTTCATGCTCACTTTATAGTATTTTATGTACAAAACTTCTGTATAATTTAACTAAATTAAAAAAAAATTGAGTTTATTCAAAACCATTAAACAAATACTGCTATTGCAGTACCGATAGCCAGCAGCGACACTACAGTATTTGTTTTGATTGCCAGCAAACCATGAGTATCACTTCATTTATTGTCAAGTGCATTTGCTTTATTACTGTATTTACAGAAGTGTGCAATACTTACAGTAAAAGTAAAACCATTTGAGCAGCCCTCTAATTTACACAGACAAAGTTGGAAAAAATGTCCAATTTCTAATTAGCTAGCAACGGATATACATATATAGTTGGGGTTTGCGCGAGCTTAGACTACTTTACTTGCAAAATATTTAGTATTTATTATTATGG
>NW_016214009.1:0-1749 GCF_001687245.7 Rhagoletis zephyria | reverse complement strand
TAATATAGCGATTCACCGATTAATTTTCAAAATAATCGAAAAGAAACCAACAAAAATTAACAACTTTAGTCACACAATAATGTGTTATGTGTGAATCAAAGTAACGTAACCAAAATTTGCACTCAAACCACTCAATAATATTAGCAACAATAAAAGTTGGACACTATACTATAATTTTACTAGGGGGGAGACATTTTTTACATACTCGCGTGTTGCAATTTTTTTAAACGATATTTTTGCAAAAAACCGCAAAACAAGTTTAACCAGCAGTAGCAACTAAAAAATCACAACTCAAGTATGCACATATTTTCAGTTTATTTTCCAAATGTGGTGTGGTGCATTTTCTTCCATACAAAGAAATTTGACGGTTTTTCATACGGAAGAAAATAAGCAACACCGTCAACAAAAAGAAAAACCAATGTAAAAAATCATCTTTCAATTTTTTATATAAAAATTGAATGGGCTACAAAACCGCATACTGAATAATTTTCTTAGAAATCTAATCAAAAAGGTCGAAATTTTTAGGAATGTTTGTTGAATTTTTTTTTAATATTGCACAAAGTTTGATATATTTATATTTATAAGCTACAATTAAAAAAAAAACTAATATTAAAAAACAACAACAATAAAATGTTGTGGTGCGCTTATAATTTTGACATGGGGTGTATAACGGAGGGTACACTACTTAACATCTCTTTACATATTTATTGTTTCCTTTCGGTTTTAGTTTTCTTAATTGTTTGCGCACTGAATGTACTATGCAACAATTTTCATTCTTATATTTTTCCGCTGATTTCGTATAAAAATATGGTTCATTCTACAACAAAAAAAAAATTATAAAAATATAATTCCTAAACTTTGTGCAAATCTTGAGAAAATTCAGCAAATTTTCATGAAAATTTTCAACTTTTTAATCAGATATTTTAGATTTTTTTTGAGTATGCAGTTTTCTAGCCCAATCAATTTTATTATAATAAAGTGCAAGTCTTAAGTAGCTTGATTTTTGACAATTTTTTTAAATTTCTTACGATTAATTCCAATTATTAATCGAATGCTGTCAATTAATCAATCAACCGATTAATCGATTATTAAAATTTCTTTGCCATCACTAACCGTGGGACATTTATCTATGTGAGTTGTAAGTTTGGAGCTAGGTCCAAAAATACGCGCACCTGCTCTGTCCTCCATCCTTGAACAGTCTGGGTACCAGTGCATGTATCCGGGATCAAGTGCAGCGAGTCCATTTGCCCAATCTTCGCGATCGGGGACTATCACTTGGAACTTTCAGCCAAAGCAGATCTCTTTAGGCATGGAATCAGAGATTCCTTTTATTTCCCCAAGAATACCCGCATAAAGCTTTTTTGTGAAGAAGCCATCGTTAGATAGTTGAAGTTGCAGTTGACTCGTGGCTCAGTTTAAAAACACTATCGAAATAAAATGATTGCTTTAGTTAGTATCACATGATTTTAGTAGTTAATACATACGTGTGTATGTGTGTACATATCCTGCAGCGGAAAGTACTAGTACAGAACTAGTGAATTCACCAGTTTTCGGGAGTCGAATACCGGTACCTCGAAAATCTACCAATCATGCTTTCTACTGTCGCATTTAATAAGGAGTTGTCCTAGGAGGTGACAATTGACTCCCGCTGCGTAACTTTGCCCTGATACTTGAAGTAGTAACATGTAGCCTGTAATCGCACCACGTTTTTTTCCGTTGTGCACTTCACAGATACTTTTTCATAATAAA
>NW_016214008.1:0-1749 GCF_001687245.7 Rhagoletis zephyria | reverse complement strand
GTTTATTTATATTTTTATAACTTAAACTATGATCACAACAGTGGAGAACATGACGGCTGCTTGCCGATTTATAACATAATTAACCAACAAAATGTTTATGTCAGAAAAAGGTAAAGCATAACAATCTGGTATTATTTGTCGACGTATTAGTCATGACCTGATAAATTATATTTCTAGTTTTACTTATGAAGTTGTAATCGAAATGCAATTCTCTAAACGTGCAACAATATGCTTAAAATACAGCTTCCAGCAAGCAAAACAGATCAAACAATTACAACTTTTATTAAAAAAAATCGCCTTTAATATAAATTTTTTTCTTTTATTTAATTATTCCTTAAATAAGAGTTTTTTCTGATTTTTATTTTATGAATCCAAAATAACAATTATTTTTTATTTTTACCTAAATAATCTGTAAATAACACTTATTTTTGATTTTTAAATTATATATCTTAGATAACAGTTATTGAAGACTTTTATTTATAAAAGTCATCAATATAAATCAGTCATTGACTTTTGTTTTTAAAATCATTCTTATAAAAGTCTCCAACACATTCTAACCTGCGAAAAATGATAATGCCTACTTACTAAGTATGACTTAAAAAATAAAAGTCGGTAACTGATTTTTATCGATGACTTTTTTAAAATAAAGTCTTCAATAGCTGTTATGTAATAGATACATATATTATGAAAATCAAAAATAACTGTTATTTAGATAAAAATCAAATATAATTGTTAATTGATATTATTAATGGGATAATTGACTGCCCAATTCTTCTAGAGCGCATAAACTTCCATATACCTGGACGCTGTCTTCGGAATAATGAACATTTTTTTTCTTAAAATTCCTTCTCCTTTAAATCTGAATTTGTGCTTTTTTTAAATGAATTTTATAGTTAATCTGAATCAAAATTTTCTTTCTGAAATACTAAAATTTGTTTGCATTAAATACTCTTAGCTGAGGTTTTCATATTTTCTTCATTGTCTGTAAGTGAATTTTGTTACATATGACTAAACAAATAAATAAATAAAATTATCAGCTGATCTTTGCATTTTGGTAATCGTTTTGCTTAGTACCTTTGTAGCTTTGTGGTCATAATTTATGATTATTTTTTTTTTAATTAAATTAAACACTGCGAGTGAAACTGCCAGCTCACACAAATATAACTAGTAAATGCAATATTCATCAAAAATTTAAACGCAGTGCATTTGATATAGATGGCGCACTTATAAAATTAATTAGCTTAGAGTACCTAATTAATAGTCGGAATCCAACACTGAAAAGTCCTCAAATGCCTAATTGCAAATAATTACTCTACTTATAAAGACTCGTATGAAAATTCGTAAATATCATTGCAAATTAAATAAGATAAGTATTGTTAAATGACTGAAGTACATATTACACAAATTCAGAGACTGAAATTAAAAATCTCCCAGCAGAGAGCGTTCACATCTCATTCACTCATTGAGTGTAAAACTCTATCAATGAACGTACAAAGCCGTGTTACAAAAGTATTTTGCAGCACATTTTGCTACATACATATACGCACACGTACATATTTAACCAACTTATCAGCTAAATACCGGCATAATAAATAAACGTAAAGATTTCATTTAATCAGTTTCATGGGAAGTTTACTTATATCTATATGTATATATGAATATGTATATACACATATATTTTAGTACAAACTTGCCGCTAGCTCATCTACGTATTTTATTTTATAACTTTGCTCACAATTTGGCTTTATT
>NW_016214006.1:0-1749 GCF_001687245.7 Rhagoletis zephyria | reverse complement strand
TAGACACGCACAGAAACAAACAAGCAAAATGTATTATGAACCTAAGGTAAGGTATAAACATACGAACCACAGAGGGCGACAAACAGGCATTACAGACACGCACACAAACAAACAAGACATACATATCAATCAAATATGAGCAAAGTAAAATGCAGTACATAGCACATATACTTAAACGCTGCACAAATATGCCAAATGAAATGCAGCAGAAACATTATAAAAATTAAATGCTAAATGACAAATGAATATCAGCTGCCATATGCATGTTTAAAAGCGCATCTACTACAACAAATTATTACTCGCAGAAGTGCAGCTTGTATGCAATATACATTTTGATTATTAAATGTAAGTATGTAATTGTAAATATCTGGAAAAATTGCCGTTTATTTAGAGTGCTCAGAGGGAGGCGGGCGAGGCTGCGCAGCGGCGTTGATAATGACAAGAAAAAATCGCTTTTAATTGTTTGCAAAAAAACAAGTCAAGCAAAATGGTGTTTCAACTTTGTGCAAAAAAGCTGAGTTTATAGCATTTGAATAAACTACATTATTAGAATAAATTAAATGCAGCAAACTGCAATTAAATGAGTTGCATCTAAGCAATTTAATCGGTGAGTAGTTGTCACACTATGTTACAAAATCGATATTTTTTTTTTTGTCATAGAAGCTGATACAATGCAACTTGATATCGATAACTAATAAATTAATAATTAATACATCGATAGCGATATAAAAATATCGATGACAGTATCTCGCTGATATGGATAGACATAACAAACTTAAACTGATAAATATGTCGAAAATTGGACTGAAAAGTGTATAACATCCATTAACAGCATTGATATTGTTGAATATTTTTACAGCGCAATTTTGGCTAGGATAGTAAAAAGGCTTTCGTAAGACAAATGAAAGACGGATGGCAAGATAGTACGAAAGACTTGTTGTTATTCTAGCACAAAAGTCTTCGCATTAAATGGAAAAAATTGTAATGACAAAGTTGGGCATTAAAAAATATTCGTGTCATTACGTTAAAAAAATAGTCATTTACTTCATTTCCACATGGAATTTTTTAAATGCCTAAAATTTTTGGTCATTTTAATGCCTAGTGGAAATCCGGCATTAAAAAAAAGCTATTCTCTTTCTTAATTTCATTTTCGTTTAATCTTTAGATGTTATTTTTTTTAAGAATATTATTTTTTTTATTTAATTTAATTTTTAGGAACTTACTTTATTTTCAATTTCTTTAAAATGTTAGGAACTTATTTTATTTTCTTTTAATTTAGGAACTTATTTTATTTATAACTTTTTTAAATTTAATTTGCTTTTCTTTCGTTAATTTCATTTTCTTTAATTTTTAGATTCTATTATTTTGATAAGGTTAAATATACTTATTTTATTATTTAATTTTTATGGTCTTATTTAATTTTTGACCTTTCTAGCTTAACATTTTTTTAATTTTCAGATTTTGTTAAACAATTTTTATTGAGTTTGGGGCCGTTTAATTAAAAAAATTAAAATTAAAAATTTTGTTTCAAAAATAAGAATATTTTTTTTAAATTCTTTCTTAATTTTAAGCAGATAGGTACTTATTTTTTTTATTCTACGGCGGCAAAGCAAGGGGCTTTCTTGCTGTAAAAGTCAACATTATTGAATTTGCTTTTTCTCAGAAGGAGTTTACGCAGTATTGCTTTGTTCGATAATTCTAAAAAAAAACCTGAAATTCTCCAAAGTTGTGCTGTTAGTTTTCCATATA
>NW_016214005.1:0-1749 GCF_001687245.7 Rhagoletis zephyria | reverse complement strand
AATCAGAATTCATTGGTTTGGCATAGTTAATATTATTGTTATTTATGCAGGATTACCGTTTTTGAATTTCAGTTGCATACGTCATTTCAACAAGCAAATAAACAAATTGTTAGCCACTTTAGAGTGCGTTCAAGTAAATAGGTAAATAAGANATTGTTATTTATGCAGGATTACCGTTTTTGAATTTCAGTTGCATACGTCATTTCAACAAGCAAATAAACAAATTGTTAGCCACTTTAGAGTGCGTTCAAGTAAATAGGTAAATAAGAAGAAAAATCTATTTGATTGATAGGTACTTAATTGTTTGTTTTATAAAAGACTCGGAAGAATTAAAATAGTTGCTTCTTAAATCTAATCCGAATTTGCACTAAGCAACGACTTATATTATAAAAGTTATGACTTACAACCATGCANAGGTACTTAATTGTTTGTTTTATAAAAGACTCGGAAGAATTAAACTAGTTTTTTCTTAAATCTAATCCGAATTAGACAAAGACTTTTATTATAAAAGTTATGACTTACAACCATGCAGAGGTGTTAATAGTTGATTACCATTGGCCACGGTGCCTACCCACTACTTTTTGGTCCAATAAATATATTTTTTTTTTATGAATACTTGCAAACATACTGGTCCTCCCCCTCGCGGAGTTAATCAGCCAGNATTACCATTGGCCACAGTGCCTACCCACTACTTTTTAGTCCAATAAATATATATTTTTTTATGAATACTTGCAAACATACTGGTCTTCCCTCTCGCGGAGTTAATCAGCCAGGATGCAATGAGGCTTAGTAACTGAAAAGCCGGACTTTTATTTTTTTTTTGTCCAGTAAAAACAGTTAAACTTGGTAAAACATTTTTTAAGGCCGAAATAAAAGTCCTTTTCAAATACAAAACAAACTGCTTAACCAAATTAAGCAAATCTGGTATCAAATGAAAGTGGACGGAAATAGTTTTCAAACAGAATTATCTAACCGAAGATTACCAGCTATTCATATGTTTTTTTTTTAATTTAAAAAATTCATATACCTGGCCACAAGCTAAGTTCTATGGCAATTATATAATATTTTTTTTTTAATATTTGGCAATAGGTGGCATTCCTTGTTAAGTTATTTTAGTTTGAAAGGTATTTTAGTCCTTTTTCATTTGATACAACATTTTTTATTTGGATAAGCGGTTTCTCTATTATTAGGAAATGACTTTTATTCGGCCTCAAAGATTATTTGGCTAAGTTTGACTGTTATTAATGGATTAAAATAATAAAAGTCCAGATTGACCGATTAATTTATTTCAAAAAATTAAATTTAAATCCAAAAAATAAATTTTTTTCTAATGACTTTTATTATAAAAGTAATAAAAGTCCGGGCCCCTATTGAAGTATGCCACTAGGGCATGTATTCCTTAATATTGAAGCAAAATAATGAAATGCCGTTTTCACTGGTATACCGTTATGGTAGGCGTGCTGGGCTTTGGCCTGTCAATTGGACATTTGGAAAAATACGTTTATAAGTTTTTAGCTTTTCTGTCTTCACTATGACTTCGTTTTCGGATCCTTTTTATTGGGTTGAGTGTGAAATATTAAAAAAAGATTTCTTTATCACAAGTTTTGAGTAAATATATGTTGAACTAAAAAGTGATAAGAAATCACTTGTTTCATGCCATCATAACATATCTCTCTTAACCCTTTTTCAATTTCTTTGAAAAAATTCTTTAATTACAGTGTTGGGTAATTTTAAATCAGCCGCGGCGTT
>NW_016214004.1:0-1749 GCF_001687245.7 Rhagoletis zephyria | reverse complement strand
ACAGCCTGCAGACCAAGACGAAGGCGCTGGACTGTTCCTTTTTTATAATATATTTTGCTTCTCCAGTAAAATAAAAAATTTGTCTGTTAGGGTTTTTGTGAGTTAAGGTAACGATATGTTTTCTGGTAACTTTAAAACCGGACATGAATTTATGATAACTTTAAAAGTAGACATAATTTTTGAGCCACAAAACAAACAAGACTCAATTTATGGTCATTAAAAAACTGAGAACATTTTTGACAATTCGAAGACTGGATATGTAGTAGGTATATATGTACTGGACATAGTTTTAGTATTTATTAATACGATTTTTTTCGTATGAACATAAATTTCAGGAAATTTAAAAACAAGATATAATTTTAGGTGATATAAAAAATGGACATCATTTTTGGTTAATTTAAAAAGTAGACATAATTCATTGGTATATAAAATTTGCATAACTGGACATAAATATATGGTAACTTTAAACTTCGACATAATTTTTTATCCATTATGAAACGAGGCATAATAAAATCTGATGTTTTTTTAGCTCGACAACTGGACATATTTTTAGTAGGGGCTAGTAAAAATATGGATTTCACAAACGGACATACTTTTTCGTCTTAACCTAAATTTCATTTTAAAACCAAGTTATAATTTTAGGTGTTATAAGAATTGGGCAAGAATTTTTGTTAGTTTAAAAAGTAGACATAATTCTTTGGTATATGAAATTGGCATTACGACTGTTTGGTTATTTAAAAACTGGACATAAATTTATGGTCACTTTAAACGTAGACCTAATTTTTGTGCCTATAAAAAAAAACAAGACACAATTCTTAGTAATTAAAAAAATTAGCAATATTTTTTGGTAATTCGAAATAATGCAATAGAAAACATAAGCACATTTTGGGTTATTTAAAAATTGACGGAGGGATTTTTTTTAGAAATTTGCCAGCAGATTTTAAGTTTTTGTTTTTTTTTTTATTTGGGGTATTAATTTTTGATCACATAAAATCTGGGCATAAATATTTAATAATTCAGGAACTGGACACACATTTTTGTTTCTTTTAAAACTGGACGATATTTTTTGTAATTTAAAAACTGAATACAAATTTTTGGTAATAAAAAAATTTAAAGTTTTTTTATTAAGAAACATTGTACATAATTTTTTGTATTAGGCTTAATTGCCTACTAATTCATAAATTTTTGGTAATTTTAAAATGTGACTATATCTTTCGTTAATTTCACTGCTGATCAAATTTTTTCGCTTAATATAAAATCTATGCCGTTTAAAAATGAAGGTAATCATCTGATCATTTAAAATCTAGGCTTTATGTTTTTGGAGATTTCCAAAATTTATGTTTATGTTTTACTTCCGAGGTGAACCCATCCACATGCAATTATTAGCTGTACATAAATGCATACATACATACATATGTATGTACTTAGATATGCATGTTATCGCCATACATACATTCATACACACATACATACATACATGTGCAAGCACATGCCACATTCTTTTTTTTTTTTTTGTTATGTGTACTTTCACTTAACCAACGGAAGCAAAGAAAACATTACAAGTTGCAAAAAGCAGTAAATAAAATTGTTGTTGTGCTTAACCTTGTGTGATTTATGAAACAATCAAATGCTATGCCCTGTGCACATTAGTCAATGTGCGTCGGTTATGAATTATTACTATGCTGAATTACTAATATCCAGCGATGGTTTTTTGTTGGTTCCGAGTCAACTTCTATGAAAGTAACCAAC
>NW_016214003.1:0-1749 GCF_001687245.7 Rhagoletis zephyria | reverse complement strand
CTTTTACTTATTTAATATCTTTCTGCAATTAACTGCTGAAAATCTTCTTATGTCCAGCCTTGTTTGAGGGTAACTTCAAGAATGGTTGCCTTAGATACTCTTTAATGCAGTAGAAAACCGAGAAATGACCTAGTTATTGTTAATAATGGCGTGGTGCAGTTTGGCCCACATACTCCGCCCCCCTTCGGTCGAATTTATTTTACTTATTTTCCTTGGAGATTTGTTTGGTCAAAGTGTATGCATAAATCAAACAAAAGGAAAATTGTATACTCCAAAGAAAGTGTGGAAGAATTGATACTGAATAGATACTATTAGCAGATAGAGTTGAAAAAGTATTTTTTTCATAACAAACAACAAACTTGTTTTAGGGTTGGAAGTAGTCAAGAATTCACTTGGAGGTCGCGCAGGTCCTTGGATGCCTAATATGAAATTTCCCAAAACCTGCCCTTTCATGTCTTTAAACCATCACAATTTTCCAACGAATCCAAGTAGTCCTTCCAATGAAGTTTTCTCTAAGTTCTTGAAGAAAGGGGCCAGGAATTAGAGGCATTTTCTCCGCAGTGCCGGCTATTCGCACAGAAAGTGTCGAAAGTATTCTACCTCTAACTCTAGTTCATCTCTACAGTTTCTACAGAAATTGTTATGCGGGGACGTGGCGTTCATATGGCCAATCGTACAGCGTACCTGTAGCATTCCAGTGAAAAACGGCTCGGGAAATGGGCGCTGAGAAGTAGCCTAAGCGACGATTCCCCGCTCATTTGCCCGACTCATCTTTCAGGTATCTCAATTCTTCTTCGAGATGATATGCATAAATCGAGATGATTCCTGGCAGCCTTTGCAGCTGATCTTGTAGAGCTCCCAATCATGTTGCTGGTTGCTCTTTCTCGCTTTGTCCAACGTTCACTAGTTCGGTCCTGCCCGAGGGCCTGCCTAATCGGCATGAGTTTTCGTTACATAGCTGAGAAACATCTTGATCGCCGTAGCACTCCACAATTTTGGTTGCTATGCGCCTCTGCGAATGGTTTTTCCAGCCCAGCGGTCTTTGGCCAGAAGGTCTGTCTGAAGGGTTTTCAAGTATTTCTGCCTACCCAGGAAACTACCCCTTTGCTGGTGCTAGCGATGCCGTCTATTACCTCAATGAGCTGAAACGATGACGATTTCGCCATCGAATGAACCCCCAACTTCCTACCAGTGGCGGTCGGTTTCGAACTTACACTCTCTATATTAATATTGACAAGACTTTTAAGCAAATTATATGAGTAGTACTTACATGCTCACGAGCTCATTGTACAGTTACATTTCATCCAGACATTCGATATCTCCTTTAATATGTTATCAACTTCTATTCAACATGCTTCTTGACTGCGAGAAGGTATCCCAGGAAACCAGGTATTTCTTCAGACATTCAGTGGCTGTAGTGAAAAGGCAAATTCAGGAGTGTTTTTTACTCTAAGTAGTCCCTTACTCTCCATTAGAGTAGAACTTCACATTGCGATTTTTGGAATTGGCTTTCATTTTGTAGCAACATCGTGGGACTGACCGTCTTTCATTTAAATGTAGCGTTAAGTTATGAACCTCCACTTTCACTCATCTCCTACAGGGAACAATTGTAAGAATATATTTCCTTGTCACTTGACCAAAAGCCAATTAAAATATTAAATTTATATTAGAAAAAACTTTTCAAACTTTTTGTCAGCTATAAAACACCAGAATGACACTCGAAACCCACTTAAGGTATTTAAAAGAGCC
>NW_016214002.1:0-1749 GCF_001687245.7 Rhagoletis zephyria | reverse complement strand
TTAGTTAGTATCGTCTTTTGTCATTTGGAAACTTGCCTTGCCTATGCTTGCATGTGTGAGAGTTTGTTTGTCAACAAAGCAACGTTGTGACTGCTTTGGCTGTAGATGATTCCTAGGTAATCCCATTTGTGCTTTTTGAAAGTTTTAGACGTTTCTGCTTGGTTGCACGTACACGCTTTAAAAATAATAAACACACATATATGTAAATACACAATTATGTATGAAGTACGTATGTTTGAATTGTCAAAGGCCATTATTTTCTTCCTTAATATCGCTTTTTTCACTGCCAATATACATACATACATATACAGGAGGTTGCATTTGAAAGAAGCGATAGTTTTTAAAATAAACCCTTTCTGGGCTAACATTTATGTGTATAAAGAACTTATTTATTTAAATAGAATTAGTTATTGTCTTTATAGTTGGTGTTCACAAATATATATCAAAGCTTGCCTTTGCATGCCTTTGGCGAATTAGTTGAACCGGTTTTGCATATCTCTTTAACCCTAATCGGAAGAAAAATTTAAATGTAAAAAAAACCCCATATGCCACAATATTATATCATTATTTTATGAGAAAAATATATTTTAACTAAGTCAACCGAAACAACTGCCTTATTACAGCTCATAACATTGTAATAACATTGCAATAAAAGTGCTATAAAAACTACCACAAACGGCATCTCTAGAAGTTTAAACACTAAATTTCCAACTATTTCACAATCAACACTTTGACATGCTTAGATGTGCGTAGCTATATGTACATAAATACATATACATTTGGGCGGGTGAATTTTTTTTTTACAATGCTTGTTACAAAATTTAAGCACTTCTTTACGACACTACAGTAAAATGCCAAGACACCTATTTTCGAAATTTGGCAAACTTCAAATTGATTTTAGACCCATGATTTCTTCGGCAAATTTGCTTAGAATCGTAGAATATTTCACAATACAAATTGACCCGCTCTGTTCTTCATACATACATACATACACATGTGCACCACGCAGTCAAACATTGTATCTTCAAATTAGCCCAAAACTAGCTCATTTCGTAGAATAGCTAGATCATTTAGTTTTGAATTTCGATAAGATACAATATCAATTTCGCGAACAATTTCCTAAGCTTTCTATTTGGATTGGAGACTCAAATTTTTCCTAGTACTCAGGCATGTTTCCCAATTGCATTTGAGGTCTAGAAAAGGCTCTTCAGATAGGCCCTAAAGATTTTTATATGAACCCTTTTAAGCTTGTGTTCCTACAATTTAGCTTATCAGGATTGCCGGCATCTATGTATATCGGGTCATCAAAAGATCCTTGAGAAAGTCCGTTACGCTGCTTCTTTTTGACATTCCCTTTTGTTTATTTACATTTTTGTTGTTGCCCTTTAGGTTTTAGTGTCATAAAGAAGAGTTGATTGCGCTTCATTTATGTCAAATTCAACATGCGAAGTTTGCTGCGATGAAGGCAGTGGCAGTGAATTTAGAATTTGGGCTAAACTGAGCAGTACTGATAGCTGCCACTACTGTATTGTGAGTCGCTTCATTGGACACCACGCTTTCTAAAAAACAGCTGATTTCCAAAAACTGCCGCTGCCACTGCCACTGCGTTAATGTATTTGGGGCTTTACATATCAACTAACCTGTAACTAACTACTTTTGGACATAAAATATCAATAAAAAATATTTTCACTGCAGGGTATCTCTCGTCTTCTCGGTAACTGTATTGCATTATCTAGGACAGTGGCCCTC
>NW_016214001.1:0-1749 GCF_001687245.7 Rhagoletis zephyria | reverse complement strand
TGCACACTCATTTTTTCCGAGCTTTCTATAAAAATGTATTAAATAAAAGCGAAATTATGGAGCTTAACTACAAGCGCGCGCGCGACCTATATTTTAAAGCACAAAGAAAAAATTCTGTAGAAAAAAAATTTAATTTTTTTGGTTCACAACGACAAATAGGTATAGAAAATGCCTCCTTAACTATAACATTAACATTCGCTTGCAAGACATCGCAATCATTTGGCAGATGAAAATACTGACTTATATGGAGGTTTAATTTAAAAGGTATAATAGCCTTTTTTCGCTATTTATTCATTTCTTTAAAACTTCTGTAATAATATATTGCACGAAATAACCACCGAAACCTAGCAGTAAAAATATATAAATTATTTTCGTATCCCTTTCTTTTCAGGTATGTCCACTCCTTGGATAATGTTATGCTGTGACAACATACGTTTGTACATATATTCAACTGAAACCAAAAAAAGCTAAATCACTTTTCCTAAGGTAAACAAGAAAATAGCAATACTTTTTTAACTAAGCATTAGATAAAAAAATTGTTATATAAATATCCATAAAATGGAGTCACTAAAGCTAATACTTGTTAGTGCGGTGACATATTTTCCAACTCATGGAGAACTTACTGCGATCACTGAATGAACCGAGTAACTTCGCCGTTGCTGGAAGGCAAAGTACACTCTGAGTGGTTGGCAGAAGGCACTTTACAGGACAACTATGGCCAAGATAAAAAAGTCTTTCTTAAGAGAAAAGCTCGAAAACTTGTGTTAGTGTAGCACATATGTTTTAGAGAAGGCTCTTTCCTTCCCAAGAAGCATTTGTCACAATGACCGAGTGAGCAAAGCGCAAGCGTGGAATTCGAGAGATCTGAATTTTCGGGGATCGGATTTTTTTTTTTTAATTTAGATGTTTTTCCTTTTTTAAAATTATTATTTTTTAGTTCTTAATTTAATCTTCCTTTAATGTTATTGTATTAAAAAGAATATTTGTTTTAGTTCGAGTTAACGTTTAGAAACTTATTTTATTTTTTCCTCTTTTAAATAAAATGCTTCAACTTTTTAAATTTTCTTTTCTTTTAATATTTAGATTTTATTGTTTAAGAAAAAAAGTTTTTTCTGTTTGAAATTTCATTAAATTTTTAGAAAGCTATTTTATTTAGTTTTGCAGTTTTCTCATTTCTTTTGTTATTTCATTTTCTTCTAATTTTTAGATTCTATTGCTTTAAAAAGAAAAATAAATGTTTTTATTTCATTTAATTTTTAGGCTTTTATTTTTTGTGTTTTTAATTTAATATTCTTTTCATTTTAAGATTTTGCTGTAAAAATATTTTTTTTGTCAATATTATTGTGGCTTATCAACAATTAATTCAGTATTATTTTTGAGCTTTCTTATAAGATTTTTTGATTTTAATGTTTTGAGAAGAAACAATTTATTTATTTTTTTTAATGTGATGTAATTTTTAAAAATCGTATTGTTTTTGTTATCTTCTATTGTTGTTAATGCCAAAAAGTACCACGACTTATATATTATTACATTTGCTTTTCCTTTCGGAATTATTGATTTAAAAAACTTATTAGGTTATACATATAAGTCTTTGCTTTGGTCTTTTCCACTAAAAAAAAATTGTGCGTGTAGTCCACAGNACATATAAGTCTTTGCTTTGGTCTTTTCCACTAAAAAAAAATTGTGCGTGGAGTCCACACGTGTGGAAGAATTTAAAATTTTCCTTCTTCTTCATTTCGCTTTTATCTT
>NW_016213999.1:0-1749 GCF_001687245.7 Rhagoletis zephyria | reverse complement strand
TAACTGAAGTCTAACAAACGACGCTTGACTTTCTAACTAAATTAAGCCAACACAAACACACACACAATCGTAGCATAAATTGTTCATTGTTTACTTACTTGTTGTGTCAATGCCATGTCCGACTGGTGGACAATGCATGCGCGCTAGTACGCCAGCCGGTGTTGGTGGCCAGCAGAGGAATTGATCCCATGTCCAATTGCAGAAGACGCCTGTGAAAAGGAGTAAAATAGGAGAGAAGTGGAAAGAAATATTAATCAAAAATGATAGCAACGATTTGAAGTGCAAATGGATTTCGTACAAATTGGGGCGCTGAATGAGTGAAATTCGAAGGCAATTAAATTTATTTAAATGTCAATTCATTGCATTTACATATAAAAAGTTTAATTATTTTCTAGAAAACTTCTTGTGTGTGTGTGTGTAAAAATGTACAATTCAGCAAAAATTTGATCTATGCCACTATTTTTTTTTGTTCAGGTTTAATTGGCTTAATGCACCAGAAGTTATGCTAACTATTAGTGTTTCTGCGTATTTGTTGTTTCAACTTTAATTTTGCAAACTTTTTCATGCAGCAAATTCATTTTCTTTTTTGTATAGAAATTTTATAAGCAGCGTAAATTAGTTGGAAATATGCCCACATGCACGCACAAATACAAACGTATATACTTATACATACGTATATATGCGGGTATATCCATGCATTATAAATCCAGACATATATGCATAGGTACATATGTACATACACACAGTATTGGCCAGTACAATAGCTCCCCCATTTCAAAGTGCNCCATATATGCATAGGTACATATGTACATACATACACACAGTATTGGCCAGTACAATAGCTCCCCCATTTCAAAGTGCTATTGTTTCCCACTCATGTTTATTTATTTATTTTTAGGAATTTCCCATTAAAATACGGTTAGCTCTCTAACAAAGCCCATACAAACCCAAGTCAAAAAAATCAACGAATTTTCACTAAAATTTCAAACTGTTGTCTCAGAAGTGTCAGATTTTTTTTTTTTGAGTACACAGTTTTGTAGCCTTTTCAATTGTAGTGTAAGAATATGCAAGTTTTAAGTGGCTAGAAGTCACCGTTGATTTTTTAGAATTTTTTCGCCGAAGGTGTGTAAATAGTGTTTATTCGTTATATGGAAGAAAATGCGACAAAAACAGTTCTAAAAAATCAACGGTTATTTTTAGACACTTGGAATTTAAACATTGTTAGACTAAAACTAAATGGGCTATAAAACTCCGCACTCAAAAAAATTCTAACACTCCTGAGAAAAAAGTTTCAAAATTAGGTGAAATTTCTTTGATTTTTTTTTTGTAGTCTTTTAAAAATTACATTTAAAAGTTTATATGGGTTTTATTAGAGAATGAACTATATTTTAATTGAAATTTCTTAAAAATTAATAATTAAACATAAGTGCCAAACAATATCACTTGGAAATGGGGGTTCTATAGATATGGCCAATACTGTATGTAGCTAAATACTTTACAATGAAAAATTATCAATTGATAAAAATAACCAACTTGCAGTTAGGGTTTTCGCTGGTTTTCGAGAAATACCTCACCTTTAATTAGCTATGACAAAATCAACTTATTTAAATATTCTCATACAAAAATTACTATAAATACACTTTTTTCTGCACTTCACAGTTGCGTTTTACGAATTCAGAACAAATAAAATAGATATCGAAATGTTCAGCCTCATTGCGAGAGTCGTGCCGAATGCAAGTCGTTTTTCGA
>NW_016213998.1:0-1749 GCF_001687245.7 Rhagoletis zephyria | reverse complement strand
ATCATCATCATCAGTACTACTACTACTCCTACTACCCTGAAAGATGTCTCTTCATGAAGGTACCGTTTTGTTGTTGCCTGAAACACGCCTTCACCTAACTCCACTCTTCATTCTCTCTCTAGGTGTCAGCTGTGATTCGTGCCTTGATAACAACTTTCGCGGAAAGCGGTACAAATGCCTCATCTGCTTCGACTACGACCTGTGCGCCTCGTGCCACGACTCGGGCACGATGAATGGCCGCCACACCTCAGACCATCCGATGCAGTGCATTCTCACGCGCAGTGATCTAGGTACGTAATCGAGAGGGGGNTCGACTACGACCTGTGCGCCTCGTGCCACGACTCGGGCACGATGAATGGCCGCCACACCTCAGACCATCCGATGCAGTGCATTCTCACGCGCAGTGATCTAGGTACGTAATCGAGAGGGAGGCTCGAAATGGCTGTGTGTGTGTTTGCTTTAGTGGAAAGCAAAAAAAAACCCAGCAAACAAGGCAATCTCTCTCAACACTAACTAACAATTCAACTCCCCTTCATTCTTCTTCNGGCTCGAAATGGCTGTGTGTGTTTGTTTGCTTTAGTGGCAAGCGAAAAAACCCAGCAAACAAGGCAATCTCTCTCAACACTAACTAACAATTCAACTCCCCTTCATTCTTCTTCTTCTTCTTCTTCGCTTGCGGTGCAGATTTCTACTTTGCCGGTGAGATGACCGACCAGCCGCACTCCTTCACCTGTCCCTTCTGCGGAAAGCTGGGCTTCACCGATTCGACACTCTACGATCATGTCAGCACTTTACACACCGACAGTACAACTCAAGTGGTAAGGGGGAGAATTTTGATTGGAAACACATGATTATAGCGGCAGCAAACTTTTTTCTTCACGCTCTAACAATTGTGTATTCAATTAATTCTTGCTTCTTACTAGGTTTGTCCCATCTGTGCGACCCAGCCCGGCGGCGAGCCGAATCAAATCACCGACGACTTCCTAACACACCTAAGCCAAGAACATCGTAATAATCGTGAATTATTCTTCTTCTTTTACATTTCCTTTTTCTTTTACGCAAGTACTTTTCCAGCCATTTTTGCCTAACCCATTTTTTCCCTTTTCTACCTCCACCCTTGTTCCACACCACACCAGAGCCTCACATAGTCAGAATACGTTCAAGGCACCACCCGCGAGGGCTGAACAACCGCAGCCGGCGGTCGCAGTTTCTCAATCCACCAGGCGCTTCCTCGGTGGGCGGCGGCTCGCTGACAGCCACTTCCGCTGCCTCTTCAGCAGCCAACATCCAGCGAGATCCAATCGACCCCATCACCCAGCTGCTCTCGCAGCTGTCCGACGTTCGGCGGGTGAACGCGGCGGCGGCCGCCTCCGCCAACAGTCTCATGCACCTGCAGTTTGCCGCCGATCCTCGGCTGGGATCAGGTTCCTCCACCGCCTCCTCCTCCTCCACCTCGAACCGGCTGCCCATTGAGCGCATCATTCGCCGGCATCAGCAGCAGCAGCAGTCCAGCGGCTCGTCGTCCACGCAAGCTTTGCTCGGACTTCACTCGGAATCTCTGGCGGCAGCGGCTGCTGCTGCCTCCTCCTCCTCCTCTTCCTCGCCTTACATGGTTCTACTTGATCCCTCATCTTCCTCCTCCTCCTACATCCCTTCCAACAACGCTAGTCCGGCTGTGAATATCTCCACCACCTCCTCCACCTACAACTCAAAGTCAACGACGGCTTCCAAGAAGCAGAGCGGCGCAAA
>NW_016213997.1:0-1750 GCF_001687245.7 Rhagoletis zephyria | reverse complement strand
GAGAATACGAGTATGTATGTTTGTCATCACACGTAAAAACATAAGTATGTACGCATACTGTAAATACAACTGGTGCATGATCGTTAGGGTGCCTCACCAAAAAAAGTTGCGGAATTATAAAAGTTATTAAATATATTTTAAAACTTCTGCCACCGATTTTAAAATAAATCCAAGAATCTCATTATTTTGATTCTTAAGCTTAAACTATTCTATCATCTGAGGTGTTTTTTGGAAGAATATTTTTTAATGGTAGTTTTATTTAAAAAAAAAAAACATGAATTTTGGAAGTATTTTCAAATCGGCCCAGCTCACGTGAATTTTAATATTTTTGTGGAAGTTTTAAAATATAATGGTTTTTTATAATTCCGATGGAAAAACAGGATCGACTTTTTTGTATGTGTTGCATCCTAATGTACGCATGTTTGTATGTAAGTAGCATATACATTAGGTGGATCCAAAATACATAAGAAAATAAATTTTATGGAATTTTCTTGTTGCCACCTCAGAATTACATGAAATGAAAAAAAGAAACCCGTATTTTTTTTTTTTTTTTTTTAAAACGGTTAATATTTTATGGTGCCGCTGGAGCTTTGAAGTTTTCCATGTTTTTTATAGGGGGGAAATGATTTTTATTTGTGCAACTACTGTAAAATCGGCGAAAAACAATATTTTGATTGAGGAAAAGTGTGATAATTTTCATATATTTTCAAACAGATTTTATATGATGCGAACGCGGGTGTGTAAAAGCGTTACAACAGCGCGCAAAAAGTTCTGCGGTAAAACAGAAAGCTATGAGTACAGAGATCAATTGCCTTAACAAGTATTGTGAAGTGTTTGGTGTACCGTTATTTGAGCGTTTATTTAACAATCTAGTAAAACGAACCTTAAGGATTTAGTAAATCCGTCGAAAATACAAGGCTAATCTTAACAATATGCAATATGTGGGAAACTTCAAACCGCTGGCAGCTCCATTAAATTCCAACCGATTTCAAAATAATCAAATACGGAAACTTTATTATTTTCGATAATCTTCAGTTCTGGGGGTGATTGGTAAAAAAGAAAATTGAACCACCTTATTGTCTACATACGTATAATAGTTTGCGTAACTAGGCGTGGAGTAACGAGGATCGCATGGACGTGACGCCGTGCACACAATCGCTCATCTGGTGATCGTTTTGTGGTCTTCTTATACGTGCCATCTTCATTATAGTCATATGTAATTGCTGCCTTTATTTCCGTTCGCTCGGTCATTTTGTGTTTTTCTAAGTCAGCTGCATTTTACAAAAATGCTGAGCTGTTTAATAAAGCGATAGATGCGATTTACACTGTAAAAAAAATAAATATTATTTTATATGTCGTTGCCACATAGTTAAAATGCGTGTACGCCTTAAAACTTTCAGGGTTGCATACATGTACTTAAATATTTTTCAGTTTTCTTTACGCGAGAGGGGAGTAAATATGTTTACTTTTGGNCGCCTTAAAACTTTCAGGGTTGCATACATGTACTTAAATATTTTTCAGTTTTCTTTACGCGAGAGGGGAGTAAATATGTTTACTTTTGGTATAAGCAACTTTTCTATTCACTCCTGCTTCCTCTCTAGTTTTCTCTTTAAACTTTCTCTCTCTACATCTGTATCTTTCTCTCTCTCTCGCTCTCGCTCTTTCTTCGCAATTATTCGGACCGAACCGAAGAGGAATCTCGAAATAATCATAAAGCTTAGCGATTTTTATTTTGATATTTTTATAAGGG
>NW_016213996.1:0-1750 GCF_001687245.7 Rhagoletis zephyria | reverse complement strand
CGTTAAATATGAGTGGATTATAGAGTTTGAATTTTATATGACGAGAGGTTACTTCACTACAAAGTTGCCTTCTCTGTCTTAAATAACACTCATTTCGCCTCCGTATTCTCAGCCTCAAAAATGCAGAAGAAACGAAACGTGTGCTAAGGCATACGTCTTTCCAAGATTTGGCCTATATAAGAAATTAATCTCTGATAGTTTACCCAAGTCTAAATCCATACTGATAAGGGTAAATCAGTAAGTTGACAATGGGCTTCAGCTTTTTACGCGAGACGCTCGAAAAAACCTTCTATTAGGCAGATCCTACCGATAACTGCCATATATGGCAGGGTTGGCCTTCTTGTGTATTGGGCAGAGTACACTTAAATTCCAATCGACAGCCATACTTTCGTTAAAAGATAGTTAGAAAATTAACGGCTCTTAAAGTTAAAGTCCACCGATTATACTTGTTCCTATTCATTTGTCAGCTTTCGCGCACTAAAGGCAATGTGGGAAACCCGTGGCGGAAAGAGAGAGGTATGCCTATACGCCTTATTCGGTAAAGGGCAGGCCTTACCGTATTTTACCACCATAGGAACAGGTACCAGCGGACGCCTATGTTAAATACCGCGGCTCGCTTTATAATTGTGCCATTACATTTTTAAAGCACAGTACATGGTTGTACGCCACTCGTGGCTCCATTACAATAAAGAATTCATAATGTGTTAAACCTAGTAGACGTATTTGCTTGTGTCTTTTCCAAAATTTGGCCAGTATATCTACAGCTTTAATCAGTAACTATTTTTGATCGTGATGCCAACAATTATTCATTGACGACGTACTAAAGCTTTTGTACACATATCACTTAGTTTTGTGTTCTTTAAAAATACTTATAGTTATGAAGGTCTTAAATTCTTAAAAAAGTACCAGAGTAATGATGATAGTAGGTCGAAATATACACATGCCATATCTAACTTTTTGAAAGAAACAACTTTTCCTAAAATGGCGGACCTCTATCCAGAACTCTAAGCGAAATTTTTGGCTAGTAGTACCATGACACCTTATGAACCCTTAACTGGAAATTTCACGGGAAAATATATTTTGATTAAATTTTCTTACTTCAATTATCGTAGTTCCTCAGTCTCCCTCGTTCTTCTAACTGGAATTTATTAAATATATAAATCATAGCGTCAAAATATTGCAATCGAGTAAAAATCCGATGCTAATTTTATTTCAATTATCTTGTTTGGTGTAATTGGAAATTCAAATGAATATATTAAATACTAATTGCGTTAATCATGCAAAATGAAATCGACCATTTATAGCTGGTAGAAATATCAACCATCAACCAACAGCCAGTTGACATTTGCTGTTATACAAAAGCATTATATTATATAATATTATTATTATAGCATTCGAAGCAACATTTTTACTTACACAATTTTTACTTACTATGTACATTAGGGTGGAGCGAGAAGAATAAATTTTTCGATTTCGAAATTCTAATATTGCGGAAAAGTAGCATAGCATGATCAAATTGAACCGTGTTAAAACATCCCCCTATCGGATAATATTTACGATCGCCCAAGAGCATTTTAGTATTTTCGAAAAATCTCTAAAATATTTTTTTTTTTACCATTTAAAAAAGATATTATCCGGTCGCGAAAATGTTACGCAACTTTTCAGCCCTCTTCTTTTCAATATACTTTTTTTTTGCTCCACCCTTATGTATATAACGGGTGATTTTTTTGAGGTTAGGATTTTCATGCAT
>NW_016213995.1:0-1750 GCF_001687245.7 Rhagoletis zephyria | reverse complement strand
TATTTAACACCAAGCCATAATCTCTGTATCGTTCGTTCGATTTTTAAAAATGAGGTGTCACATGAAAGGCCTTGTCCTTCGGGTGTACACCATAGCCTTAGTTCCATGAAAGGAGTTGCCACATGTTAGAAAATCGAATTCAAAATTTCTCTGCCGCAGAGGGTTGCGTTTTAACGCAACCATCTCCGAACTCGACTAAGAAGTATTCACTTCAAAAAGCCAAATAGTTATTTGGTACTTTTTATAATATTTTCTAACTTTAATATGTATGTAAATTTTTTGCAATAAACTTGACAAATATTTTGAATGCATTACCATTACAATAGCCATAATCATTACGATACATATTGCCAATACTGATACCATTACTATATATACAATACCATTGCCATTACGACTAACACCGTTATTACTATTACCTTTATCATTATCATTACCATTACCATTACCAGTACCATTAGCACAATCATTACCATTACCTATATCATACCATTTCCACTACCCCTACCATTACCATTACAATTATCGCTATCATTACCACTGGCATTACCATTACCATTACTATTAGATACCATAAACGTTATGATTGTTTTAGCATTACCACTACAAATTACCATTAACATTATCATTACAACTATTACAATCATTACAATTACCACTACCATTATCATAGCCATCACCATTTTCATTAACCTGTGCCTCGGTAAACACGTAAGCCAGCAAATGTGTTTAGTCAGTTAGTTGAGGTTAAGCTGGTTATGTTGGTTTAGGTTAAGACTCACAGAGTCGAATAGCATTGCCAGATATATTTACGCTCCATGAATCCGTGCTTTCACACAATGGTCAAGCACATTGTCGTTTTTTGTACACGTTGGTCCTTTGCTGATTGCTGACTGTACATAGGCTCTGCAGCTGTACCTTACCGAGTAACGCGATTGTTTACCTGCTGAAGGCTGGGTACTCCCAAATTATACGCTTCTCGGTTTCCTCGTGCTAATTATACTCCATACAACTTATATCATCTGTAAGACCTAACGCATGTGGTGTTAGAAAATAATATCATGT
Source organism: Rhagoletis zephyria (assembly GCF_001687245.7). NCBI lineage: Eukaryota > Metazoa > Arthropoda > Insecta > Diptera > Tephritidae > Rhagoletis > Rhagoletis zephyria. The sequence goes on along the minus strand of NW_016213995.1, from coordinate 685 downwards.
TAGCAAACCTACCAGAATTCGCGAGGGTGCCCTTCTTGTTAGTAGTAGGAAATCAGTAAGTACATTATCATATATGTAATTACATATTAACCACATATAACCTTTGCAAGTCTGGATTTCTGAGTTGTTTTCATCTTTAGATTTCCCAAAGAGGAATTGCTATATCAATCGCAAGTGAGGTGTCTAAGACGACGCCCTTCTTGGCCAGCTCGTCATCTCTCTCATTACCCTCCACACCCTTGTGTCCTGCGACCTAATACAGGTGGGCGATTTCAGTCGCAGCTAGCCTTATTATAGGCTCCTTTCAGTCCACCGCGGCAATCAAATTTGTTTTATGTAAATGAAAGTAGGGCCCTAAGGGCCGTCTGACTGTCTATGTACATGAGTTAATTCCTTAAATCAACAAATATTTTTGGCGGGATTAAAAATTTCGATGAAAAATATCTGCTTATCTGACTTACTCTTATCTGTGCTCACTCATCAGTAACTCTAATTTATCATTCTGTTCTACCAAGGCCCAAAGGCTTGTTGTTGCTTTTTCGATGTGATTGTTGAGTTGGGAAGACTTATATGCCACCAGCTTAGAAGTTAATCATTTGAATAATTGCTATGCGAGTTGAATTGTTTTCAACAAACATTTTTTTATAGCGACACCCCTGCGTTACTTTGTGCGGCAGGCATCAAA
>NW_016213994.1:0-1750 GCF_001687245.7 Rhagoletis zephyria | reverse complement strand
AGCTAATAACCTCAAATACAAACTGTATCTTAAAGCTAAGAATCCAGCTCTCAAGGAAATTATAAGAAATATTTATTATAATTTCTGTTGCCTGAAAAAGCTCTTTGCTTTTGCTGTAAATTTCTATGAGGAAATAAATAGACGAGCATTTTTTTCTTGAGAGCTGCAAACTGATTTAAGAAATTTTGGTAGAAGAAAATTTCTTTTCCATTTCTCGTCCGTCGTTTTATATGAAATTTTCGTTTTTCTTGAGAGTTCAGTTAATTTGTTCGGTATTCGAAGTATTAACAAGTAAGAAAGTCTAAGTTCGGGCGGAGCCGAACATTTAGGGGGGGTTTGAACCCCAAAACCCACCCCTTGTGTGCGCTAATGTTCTGACTGCATCTCTACATTAACTGAATTAATGATTTTCAAAATATAAGCTAAAAACATAAAGTACATCTTAAAAACATGATCTGATAAAATACTCGAAATCATTTTAATATTTTCATCTGAGCCATCTTTTTCAAAATCGTGTAGTGTAAAATAATACCTAAGAGTGTCCCACTGCTCTAGAACTCTGGTGATTACGGCTTCTCTTGAGAGCCATCTTGTTGTTGAATACTTTAAAATTACATGTAAGGCTATTCCAAAATATTCTTGAAATTTTTGAAATTCTATTTTACGGTTGAAGCTGTTACAAAAATGATAATTAATTGCTTTTATAAACTTGTCAATTTCTTTTGGCATTGCCTGCGATGCCGAAGACGAATTTAAATTAAGCCTGTGACAAATGCAGCCATTAACAAAGAGATTTGGAACAACATTTTTTAGTCTTGCCTGAACACTACTTAACGCTCCCCTCATAACCGAGCAGTTGTCAGCTGTAAAAGCCACGATATTTTTCATTGGAATAGAATTTTGGTTCAATAATTTCTTTACAGTTTCGAAAATACCAGACGACGTACAATCTGTAATAGGCACTAAATCTAAACATCTGTCCATACATTTTTCGTCATAGATTCGTATGATAATAGCCAAGTTCTTCGATGTAGTTAGTTAAATCTGTGCTTCCATCAACTATCAGTGAATGGTAATGAGTCTGACAAAATTGTGTTATTTCTTTTACACTTTGTGGTGCTGTTGTTGTTGTAATGATTTTTTGTGCTTTCTTTCTATTTATATTTAACTTTTTAATAATAGGCGAATCTGTTATGCTTTGTTTAAGTAGTAAATTTAAATGGTCTAATATTGAAAAAGAAAGGTTTTGCTCAGCAACAAAGGAGCTTTAACGAACTTCAAGTTTCTGTGCCCCGCACGCCAAGGAGTCATTCGTTTTCTAGTTTTGAATAAATTCTTGCATCTTCGGTGTACTCTGCGCAATTTTAATATAACGTTTGTGATTTCCACACGATTCATGTCGAGCAATATGCGCTAGGCCTCCCATAATCAGTGTTGCCATTTTAGCCGTTTTCCGGCTAGATTTAGCCGGTTGCAATAGCAAACAGCCGGAGAAATTTCGATTTAGCCGGCAGCCGATTTGTAAGCCGTTTTNAACTTAAGGTCGTTGTTTTACTGCCTTAAAATTGAAGGGAAATTTTTACAGCGTTTTTTATGTGTATTGGTTTCTATTTGAGAGTATTGAGAATCGGTCGGTCCGAAAAGGCCTTGTAGGGAAGACCATAGGTTTGTTCGTCGAAAATCTAGCGAGAATTATGATTTAAAATATCAGATAGTAAGAAAAAATTAACCCAAATTCTCTCTCATGTAG
>NW_016213993.1:0-1750 GCF_001687245.7 Rhagoletis zephyria | reverse complement strand
CGAATAGTGAAATGTGCTACTCTTCGTAGGGACCGACGATATGTATATACGTACCCACTGGGAAAATAAGTAAGCACCTTACGAGGTAAGGCATGTTTTCTTTCAGTTTTTAGTACCAAAATTGTCATCATGGCCAATGTCATCTACTAGTAAAGCACAAAACGACACATTACGTTGTCAGTTGCAAAGTAACGTGCATCCGAAGTTATCTCCAAGCGCCGAACTACTCCGAGCGACTTGTCTGCATTACACGTAACTTACTTTGTAAAGCGGCTCAGAAGTATGTCTGATACCAAATGTACATTCTAAATTCCTACTTACATAAGGCGGCCATGCCTTTGTAAAAGTAAGGGACGTTCGGCAGGGAAATGGTAATGACTGCCAGGTGAAGAGTAAGTTGCTAATAAGGTATTATTACGTGCTCCTAATTCCCACTGGGTATGTATGTAAATATGTATGTGTGCGTATACTTGTACACACACAGCGAAATATACATTTCTTATGAATTACAATAATATCGTCGTTTAAAGTGCAAAACCGCGTATCAAGAAAATGCAAAACCGCGTATGTGAGGTTGCATACATTATTTTCTAGATAGTAAAAACACCCATATTTCAAATGGTTCTCTTTTATATAAGAAAACGTATTTCTGGCTATATATTTCAGGACGAATGGATAAGGATTGAGCCAGGAGCTTGTGTGAGCACAATTTTTGGCAGCCAATATCAGTTACGCGGTTTTGCAGAATGACGATACGCGGTTTTGTACTTTAAACGACGATATGCACAATTTTAGGAAAACGCTACTAAAAATTTATATTTTTCGTTATATCCATCCAATTNACCCATATTTCAAATGGTTCTCTTTTATATAAGAAAACGTATTTCTGGCTATATATTTCAGGACGAATGGATAAGGATTGAGCCAGGAGCTTGTGTGAGCACAATTTTTGGCAGCCAATATCAGTTACGCGGTTTTGCAGAATGACGATACGCGGTTTTGTACTTTAAACGACGATATGCACAATTTTAGGAAAACGCTACTAAAAATTTATATTTTTCGTTATATCCATCCAATTCTCCTATTTTTGTTCTACATTTAGCATAAACAAAAGCGTAATTCATTTAGTACTTTTTGAAAAAACGGCCTTTTTTATTCCCGGTTTCGCTTTTACTTCCAAAATACAACATTTAGTAAGGAGGTTTCAAACCAGCTTGTCACAACGTACACTTAAATAAATATTTTAAGGCTAAAATTGTTCAAATACTTGATTTATTGTATCTTCATGTTTCTGGAACTCTACTGATTGAAATAAATACAAGAAGAATGCCAAAGCGTTTATATCTGGCGAGATTGCTCATAGATGTATATTAGCGTGGGCCGAAAATCCGCTTTTTTAGAATTTCGATTGCTAGTAGCAAAAATATGGCTCATTTTGCTCTACAAACAATATGTGTGAAAAATGCCCATTTTTGGTCAATATCTTAGGCTCGCCCAAGTCCACCAAAGTTCCAGTGCAAAAAAAAATTTTTATTACCTTACTTCGATTCTTTGCAAAAAAGGTTCATATACCAAATTATGTAGGTAGGACTAATACTTTCGAGGATACTTGCAATTTTAGTAAAAGAAAATATATTAATTAATGTATTTATCAATTTTAATTTTTTGAGCACATTGAACTTTGATGGACCTGGGCGAGCCTGAGATTAGGGCTGATGATTTCACCCGGGTAATGAGCTACCCGGGTACC
>NW_016213992.1:0-1750 GCF_001687245.7 Rhagoletis zephyria | reverse complement strand
CACTTCTACTACTAAAATTGTATGGGCTCTAAAACTGCATACCCAAAATAGTTCTAAAGATGCACATTAAAAAGTTGAAATTTTTATGAAAATTTTTCGAATTTTTTTAAATTTTTTATAAAGTTTTAAACCGTGATTTATATGGTTTTGCTTGAAGCTTAGACAATATTTTTATGGAAAAATAACGAAAAAATAAAACCTCAAAAAAATTACGAATATTTAATAAAAATCAACACGTGGTCGTTTGTTTGAGTCACTGTGCATATGCAAATTATTGTGCAAATTTATGTATGTATGTACATAAGTTTGTTCTGCCCGTCGAGTACATTTCGCTTTTATGTAGCTTTGTGCGCCTGTAAATATACTATGCTTTGCTGTTCTCTGCTATTTTTTTTGCTGGAATTGGTTGCATCATTGAAGCATAAAGTTCAGAAACTCTCTAAAGGCACTTAATTGTGTTGTTTCTTTTATCCGACTGCTTTTGTTTGTTTTAAATTTAGAACATTTTCTAAACAAAAAACAAAAAAAAAAAATATTTGTGGCAACAACAACGCAGCTTTGAAAGCCTTTACGGTTTTGAGTTCTTAGTTTTGCACTTGCTTTTTGAAAGTTTTGCCTTCAAAGAAGAGTATCTGAGTAGCACTCATTGGCTATTTTGCCACTTTTGAAGCGCTTAGAATTTTAATTTCAATTCAAGTTCAACATGGCCTTCAGCGTTTATACATAGGCTCAGATTCAAGTTGAAGTGACTACCTTAACCAATTATGTTTGCTTAGAATTGTGTTTTTGCGAATCCAGACAACCGCTCCAACAAAATCTTGCTTAATTCGTTGAGATGCTCCACTCTTTCAGAGAACCCAAAGTGAATGGCCCTAAGTGTGAAAAAAAATGCAATTAAGAGATCTCTTAACTTTAAGTTTTAATAACAGAACTTTGAGATGCCCACATAAGTATCCTCTATTTAAGTATATACATATCGCACACCTAGAGCTAGTGAGCTAACTCAAAATTAAGATCCGGATATATATATCACTGCTTCTGGTTCGTACAGATTCAACGCAATTTATATAAAAACAGGCATAATCGTAGTTTTTTTTAGTTAGTGTATATGAGCAAATCTCACGAGTTGTTTCAATTTTCGACAAAACCGTGTTTTTTGGTCGAAAATGGTGGCACACTTACCTTAAACAGTGCAATAACTTCAGTTTTGCATAAAGAACAAGATTTCATTGCGAATTTGTATTTAAATGGAAGCTTAATAAAGATAAACAAAACAAGTTAAAATAACAACTGGTGTGTTCATATGTACATATACCTGTAGTTGAGTCTGTAACGTATACGCCCCGTAGCACCGTACACAGCCGGCTAACACGTTTACTCGCAAAAGAAAATTTTCAATGCATAATGTCAACATTTGGAAGTATCTTAAACTTTTAAAATTAAAATGTCGTTATATCAAAAATTACCAAATAGCGCTGCCATTTTTTTTTTTTAATTTGGTGGCACACTTTTGAAAATTCACAGGTATGCTGTATTTAGTGCCAACTTTCATTGCCTCTTATATGAACATTCCATTTGAAAACTTCCCAAAGTTATAAAAAAAAAAAATAATTTCGAGTTATAATAAAAAAATTAGTAACTTCGGTACTTATTCACCTAAATAAATGTGTTAAGTCTTAAAGTGTTTAAATCCATTGATTGAAATAAATGCAAGAAAAATGCTTCAGCGTTTTTTTCTGGCGAGAAAAAA
>NW_016213990.1:0-1750 GCF_001687245.7 Rhagoletis zephyria | reverse complement strand
AGGGATATATAGGTTTGGTTTAATATGCATAAGCTTTTTTTTTTGTAAATCTGTGTTATTAAAAGATGGGTATGCATATAAATGGGTTTGAAAGAAATTTATTCGTGACCTTTACTTAGGAGCGTTGCCATTTGTTCGAACAATCAAATTCGAATTAGTCCATCATCAGTTTATTGAAATGCATGTGTATCACAATGTTAGACTAAAGAGATTTAAGAAAATTTTAGTTTGAGAAAAATTTTGAAAAGGAATTTCAAAAATGAGAGGCCGAATTAAAGATCTTAGGCTGTAGATGTATGATGAAGTTCTATTTTTTTAATTAGGAAATTTTTTTCATCGGTATAGGGTGATTTGAAATTCGATGAAAATAAAAACATTCACTTCTTCTTTCCTTTCGGTAACGGCTGCACGGTTTTGATGAAATATGGCGCTCGGATCTCTTATAACTCTAAATTTAACTTTGGTCGTTTCAACGCCATGCGGGTTTACTAGTAACTATTATTGTCGCAGAACCTACGAAAATCCAATATAGCCCACCAACCTACCAAATGGGTAAAACCCTACCAGTTTTGGCAGAAGAAACCCATGTGTGGCAACACTGAGGCCATACCACACACTGGTCGTTGTTATTCTCCTCATAATTTATGTTTTTATATTGTATGTATTATTTCTGTTTAGATCATCATTTCGATACACATTTCAGCTGCGTGGCGCCGTAGCACCGAACTCANTTTGGCAGAAGAAACCCATGTGTGGCAACACTGAGGCCATACCACACACTGGTCGTTGTTATTCTCCTCATAATTTATGTTTTTATATTGTATGTATTATTTCTGTTTAGATCATCATTTCGATACACATTTCAGCTGCGTGGCGCCGTAGCACCGAACTCACCAGCAGCGCTTCCTAACATCCTACATCCTACATCCAGCTGCAAGCTCGCGTTGGGCCAACTGTTGGACGCATGTCAAGAAATGTGAGTGGTTCGTGTTGCAGAGCCATGTGGGGGGTTGGTTTAGCAGGGACACCATTCAGCGGTTTGCGTTTGTCATCCATTGTCCAGCAGTTAGATTTGTGTGTGTGTGTGTGTGTGCGTGTGTGTGTGTGTAGTCGCGCAGCAACTACGTTATGAGTTTGTTAGTCCGTCTGTTTTCTGTCTAACTTACTTTTATTCTGACATGTACATACATATTCACTTTTTCATTTTCAGCCTCCTCTTTCTCTCCTCCGCTTGCCAACCGCCTGCTCGCCAGCAACAACCTGCTCTTTAACTGTGTCGACTGTGTCACTGCACCATATTACATATGTATGTATGTATTTTGTGCGCCTGGTCCTGGTCATGCTTCATCATTTGTTCGCTGACAAAACGTCGTTGACTTATTCGACGCTTTGTGCTCTTCATTCCATCGGAGCTTTTTTATGTTTTCCCTGCATCAGCTTTTGTGCTGAAGTAGTATTTATGTGTGATATTTGTTTGATGGTCCCCAATGTGGAAGTGTATGTGTGCGTGTGCCTATGGTAGCATGTCGCTAAGCTCGTAAAAAGTTCCTTTGTTCAAAACTTATTTTTTCTTATTTTTAATGACGACATGTTTCACTTTTTTGCCCTGCTTTTTTGTGTTTTTTATTTTTATTTTTGTTTTTCCTTTTTTCTCTTCACTTTTTTATTTCATATTTATATTTTCCTCGAAATTAAAACGGTCTTTATATATACTTGTATAATTGTGTTTGCCAACTCCTACATACCTCCT
>NW_016213989.1:750-1753 GCF_001687245.7 Rhagoletis zephyria | reverse complement strand
AACTCCTTTCACTAAATGGCTTTTAGTAACTTTAACGAGACCTTAACTTATTTTATTTTATTCGTTTTAGTGCAGTTTTGACAAAATTTTATTGCTAAAAAATCTTTTGTTACACTACTTTATTTTATTCCTTTGATTACATTGTTTTATTTTATAATTTTTAGTCCATTTATAAAAGCGTTGTATATTAAAAAGTGTTATTTCATTTTATGTACAAAATTTTGCAATAGATATTAAAATAATTCAACTTGCAATGAAAGATAACAGAAGACTTGCCAAGCAAAATGTTGTTTGCTTACAGTGGCTACACACGACGAGCATATCCGCGCACATGCGCGGCTTGCGGGTCATGTTCGTCGTTTGTAGGGCGGTTTGCGAGCATGCTCGCTAAAAATCAAAAAATTTTGAGCGAGCATGCTCGTCGTTTGTAGCGTGGTTTGCGAGCATCGCATTGGAAACAAAAACAACAACCTCATTTTGTGTTGATGCTTGCAGTGTGCACATCGCGGATAAATGCATCCAAGCCATGTGCGTTAATTGAATTTTTGATAAATGAGGCTATATTACTATATGTATATGTATGTACATACATATATGTAAAATATAAATAAATTTAAGTAACACATACATAAAAAACCCTAAGTCATAAGTATTTCAATTGCATCATCCGCGTCTTTCCTTTCCATGTTTACGCTTTGAGTACAAAATCACTTATGAGCCGCTCGCCGTCTGTAGCAAACGACAGCGAGCATGTTGGCGCACATGTGCGCGGATATGTTCGTCGTGTGTAGCCACTGTTACGCTTTTTATAAACATACATATGTACATATAGCAGCAGTTAATTTTATTTAAAGAAATGGCGTGTCGTCCATTTCCGTTGTAGCATGGCATATATTTAGGCGCAATATTTAACTTCTTCTGTCGGGGCGACATCTGGAGTCTTCTAATTCTTACAGCGAGGTTCATATCTAGACTAGGTTGATATCAGAATTTGCCACAAGTA
>NW_016213989.1:0-740 GCF_001687245.7 Rhagoletis zephyria | reverse complement strand
CTTCTAATTCTTACAGCGAGGTTCATATCTAGACTAGGTTGATATCAGAATTTGCCACAAGTAACTTTGCTACACTATCGCCGACAGCTTTATAGTGGTTTTACGTTCTTTGGCAAATTACGCTCTGTTAGCCATAAATCTTACTATTTTTTGACCGCCTTTGAATCAAGACCCCTGGACCATATGGGGAATTCATTTATATTTTAAATTGCATTGTCATCGTGATTGGAACTATGCTGAAAATTTCAAGTCTCTAACTTGTCGGGAAGTCAGTTTAAAATCGATTGGAAATTTCCGCGATTTGCGCGGGATGACCAAGTTAAATAAAAGCTTATAATAAAAATTGAGTGAATTAAAGAGGCACAATATTGAACTGGAGGCCCTTAAAAGAAGGGAGCTTGATTTGCAGGAAAAATTACTGCGGATACAAGAAAGAAGCCAGCAAAAATGAACTAATGGATACATTTTTTTTTAAGATTTCTTTATTTTTGAATTTAATTTAATTTTGCACTGAACTGCTGATTTTTTAATTTTTTTTATTTAAAGATTATTGGATTTAAGACTATTAGATTTAAGAATATAACTGAACTAAAGAAGTGAACTAACGTTTGTGATATCTGTATATATGTATAAACTATTAGATTTAAGAAAAGAACTGAACTAACGCTTGTGATATATGTATAAACCTATTAGATTTAAGAAAAGAACTGAACCTAAGAGATGAACTAACGCTTGTGATA
>NW_016213988.1:0-1750 GCF_001687245.7 Rhagoletis zephyria | reverse complement strand
TCCATTTTCTTTTCATTTCGGATTTTATTGTTTGAAAAATAAAAATATTTTTTTAAATTTCATTTAATTTTTTTATCTTTGTTTCTTTTAATTTAATTTGTCTTTCTTTTGCTAATTTCATTTTCTTAGAATTTTTTTTTTGTTTTTTTAATTATATGCTTCGTCTTTTTTAAATTGAACTTTTTTAATATTTACATTTTGTTTTAAAAATAAAAAATATTTTTTATTTTATCTTATTTAATTTTTAAGTAGATACTAGTTTTAACTTGATTTTTTCTTTTTCTAATTTTAGTTTTAGATTTTATTGTTTGAAGTGTATTTGTTTAATTTCATTTAATTTTTAAAAATATTTTTATTTATTTTTACTTAATATTTAATAATTTTGTTTTTTGCTCTACTTGTAAAATTTAATTTTATTTTACTAAATGGTTTTTATTGTTTTAAATAGAAAAAGTATACATATATTTTTTAGATTTAATTTCATAAAAAAAATTTATTACGAAAAACTTTTGTCCTTTGAAAGACTGTTATAAGTTGAAAGACAGAATTGCCCTCTTAGAGATCGCTCACAACGAATTTTTGTTTCCCATTTAATCTATCACAGAAAAGCAATTTTTTTCAATTTCAAAACTTTNATTTTTTCTTGAAAATTATATAATTTTTAAATTTTGTTTGAAAAAATATTATTTAACAATTTCTGAGTTGCAAGGCTTAATAAAGTGTGTATTACAATTATACGCCACCCACATATTGTCAAGTTTTGACTTTGACTATCAATTTTTTTAATTCAATCATTTTTTTTTTTATAAAAGTGGAGTTCATATTTAAAAAAAAAACCGCATAAATCCAAGTTTCAAGCTTTTTACAGTATTTAAAATAAAATTCAACAAACTTTTTCAAAAATTTTGAGATTTGTAAATAGATTTCTTAGATTTTAAGTACACAGTTTTGTAGCCCATACAATTTTAGTTTATGTAGTAAAGCGCAAGTGTGAAGTAGCCTAGGTTACCATGGATTTCTGGCAATTTTTTTTTTCTTGACGGTACCATTCATTTCAATCACTGTTTTTTTTTTTGTTTAGCTATGTTAAACTTGATAATATAATAATTTAAGTGAAACGATTTTTTTTTTCAAACAATTTTTATTTTATTTTTCGATATTTAGTGATAAGTTTTACGTAAGTACGTAAGTTCCAACTTAACCTTGAATAACTTATAAAAGAGTGAATTTATGAGCTTTTTCTTTAAATTTCCTTCAAATATGTATGTATATCGCTCACTTCGATACGTCGACTTAAAAACGAGCAATAAAATTACAAACTTGAAAAAATTGGTTTCCTCCGTTTTTATATATGGAAAATAAAACTGCGCTTTATACAGGTGTCTCTTTTAATGCCTCGAAAATATTTAAAAATAAAAGCAGTAAACTTGTTTGAACCTGTCTAATATATATACATACATATGTATTGTAGTATGTGGGTGCTTCAATGCTGAGCTGTGTAAGTTGCAGTATTCATTTTTCTGCCGTTGTATTTGTCAATTCTCATGGGCACAATTTTTACGCAACTGATGCCGGAAGAACTGTTTAATGTACATATATACATATGTACAAGTATATGCATATACACACGAATATTTGCAGTGTTTGGGCAAGCATATTCGCAAATGTGCTGAGATTTGTTTATGCTAAATAAAGGTCCCGTACACATACATACATACATACACCTATGGAAGAATAGAAAACGCTACAA
>NW_016213987.1:281-1750 GCF_001687245.7 Rhagoletis zephyria | reverse complement strand
TTTTCTACTTCTTTGACAGCTCTTCTTTAAAAGAAGAATTAATTGGAGCCCTCTTTTTTTCGATCACTTTTTCAGCGCACGGTTTTTCCCGTTCTCTCACTCTTTCTACCTTGCGCCAAGAGCACACTTTATTTACGTAGCCTACTACTATTCTCGAGCTTTTCGAGCAACTTTTTTTGAGGTTGATCAAACAGCTTCAGAGCGGAGCGTAAACGCCAGCAATGTGCAAAGTGTATGCACAGACAAAATGCACAGCTCGTCTGTGTGTGTGTGTGGTGTGGTGTGGTGTTGTCTTTTCCTGGTTCGCTTGATATTGTGCGCCTGCCTGCCTTCTTTCCCTCCTTTTTGCCTCTGCTGCCTTTGGTGATTGATCGGCCGATGAGATGATGATGATGATGATGCTAGCTAGCTAGCTAGCTTGCCTTCTTTCTTTCTTTTATTCAGTGAAATGGGCAAGCTCTTTGGAGCAGGCTGGAGCAGCAGCAGCAGCAGCTCCAGATGGCTTTGCTCAATGGCTCCTGTTGCTACAAGTTGAACTGTGATGTGCGTGTGTGTGTTTATTTGTAGTAGCGCGGATTAGCTGCTGCTGCTGCTGCGGCTGCCGATGAAGAGATGAGAAGAGATGATGCGTTCTTTCTTTTGATTTTCTCCCCCCCCCTTCTCTCTCTATTTTGCCATTGAAAATCTGTGGTCACAAGTCTTCCACTCTGTTTACTGTCTGCTGTTGCTGAGCTGTGCAAATAACTGTTCAGCGGCGGTTTTAGCAAAAGTACTGAAGTAGAGGGGATGAGGGGATCTTCCTCTCCAGATGATTGGCGAGGCTGCAGCAGCATCCGAAAGCAATTTGGCTATTTTTAGGTCATTTCTGACTTTTTTAGTTTTTTGTATTCGTAATAGCAGTTGGAAGAAAAAAGGTTTTGGTGATTTTTGTATTTTTTACTAATGGTCTGCTTTTTTCTTCCTTTTTATTTTTACTTTCTACTGAAATCAGCGGTGAGTGTCGCTGGGAAGAGCCGAAAGGAGTGGCCATTCTCCGGGCGAACAATCCCAACATTACGCAGTGGTGGGAGCTTTACGTAAGTGCCTTTATTTGCCTGTATTTATTTATCTTTTGAAGGGATTAACTTCCGGATTTGACACACAATTTTACTCTCCCCTTTTTCACAGGACCAAAGCACCGGCCGCTTCTACTACTACTCCTCGCGGGACTTTAAGACGATCTGGCAAAAGTAAAATTTTGACTTTTTTCACCTCTTTTTTAAAGTTTTCTAACCTTTTTATTTTCTCAGACCAACCTCACCGGACGCCGTCGTCGTGCCGCTGGCAAAGCTGCAGATTCTCAAGCAAAACACCGCCACCAACAACAACAACAGCAGCAGCAACTCCCACCTAAACGACTCCTTTGACAGCGGAAACGGCGGCAATGGCGGCGGCGGAAGCTCCTCCGGTCAGGTGACGCCCAGTTCGCC
>NW_016213987.1:0-157 GCF_001687245.7 Rhagoletis zephyria | reverse complement strand
GGCATGGTCATGAAGCCCATCATGGTCACGCGGGCCACGCAGACGACGGCGGCTGGGCAGCAGCAGGTGACGCCCACTCACTCGGTTGGGAGCAGTGCTCGCATACCGAATCACCACTTTCACCACCAAGGCCATCATCTTCAGCAACAGAACCCAA
>NW_016213986.1:0-1750 GCF_001687245.7 Rhagoletis zephyria | reverse complement strand
TTATTGCATCATGATCATTACGTGCTACTCCCATAATAAACAGGGTATACATACCGCCAATTTGACTCAGTTACTTGTACATATACATATGTGTGTATGATAAGATGCACAATCCATGGTGCCGCAGTTTAATTTGCGTTGNTTAATGGGCAAAGAATAGTGAAAGAAGTAACACTGTTACACGTAAGGTAGTCAATATGGCGGAATTAGAGCGAGAAGTTGCCAACTGATAACACCTTGTATTATTGCATCATGATCATTACGTGCTACTCCCATAATAAACAGGGTATATATACCGCCAATTTGACTCAGTTACTTGTACATATACATATGTGTGTATGATAAGATGCACAATCCATGGTGCCGCAGTTTAATTTGCGTTAAACACATATACATATATCAGTAAATATTTTTTTATAATTCTGATGAGGGTGCAATACTAGCACCGAAAGCTAAATAAATTGACAAAATACATTTCAATTGGCTCGGAGATATCGACTTTGGTTTCATCGAGTGGGGTTTCAAAATGTTTACGAGAGCTGGTGTGTCCGGGGGATTATATATGATTTTAGTCTGTACATTGGAGAAGGAACGCGCAAGACTTATGGCCTGGGAATATCATCAGATATCGTGCTATTTTTATCATCCAATATGCCAGTAAACCAAAATTTCAAACTGTTTTTTGACAATTGGTTTTCTTCAATAAGCTTGATGTGTGCTCTAAAAGAAAAAGGCATACTGGCCGTTGGTACAATTCGAAGCAACCGACTGAAAAATTGTGATCTAAGCAGTGAGAAAATCCTTCAAAAGCGAGGACGTGGATCAGGCGATTTCAAATATGAAGCAACGCACAACTTGATTGCTTGCCGTTGGTATGATAATAAGAGCGTACAACTGCTTTCAAATTATGTAGGTAAGAATCCCATGACTGAATGCAACAGATGGTGCCGCAAAGAGAAGAAATTTATAACTATACCTCGTCCAGGTATAGTTGAATGTTACAACAAACACATGGGAGGGGTTGATCTTGCAGACATGCTGCTTGAATTGTACAAAATCAACCACCGCTCAAATAAATGGTACATGCGCATAGTACTACAGCTGTCGCCAAGAAGAGAGGTCGTCCATCATCATCCTTTTGACAATGAATTCAGGAACTGAACCATCTTCCCCAGCATCACCAGCTCCATCATCACCAGCTGCTTCTACAGGCTCTGGATCAAATTCCTATAAAAGAGCTTATGTTGAAGACCCACCAAAATCACTACGACTTGATGGTTATAATCATTGGCCGGAATGGGGAACAAGAGGCGGATGTAGAGTATGCACCACTGGGTTTCCAAGCTGTAAATGCGGCAAATGTAATGTGCACTTGTATTCCAATCCCCAAAAAAACTGTTTCGTGTCTTATCATACATAAACGGCCCAATTCTGTGTTTTCTTGATCAATTTTTTGTAAAGAAATTTTATCAAGATTTTTATCAAGTAAAAGCTTCCCTCGTATTCTGTGTCAATATTTATAAAACAAAAAGCTCTCCGATTTCCACATAAGTGGAACTGATTTCATTGTCACATATGAAAAATATGGATTTAAAAGCAACAAAGCTTTGGACTGTCGTAGCCGAGTAGCTAGAGATGTCGACTATAATTCCGTGTGTCGCAGGTTCAAATGCCGGCACATGGAGTATTTAATTGTTAGAAACAAATTTATTAATATACAAAATGTATACATTTCACATGAAATTTCAAT
>NW_016213985.1:0-1750 GCF_001687245.7 Rhagoletis zephyria | reverse complement strand
GCCCTATTCCAGAAAACTTTTCAAGAACGCCCTACCTCTGAATTTGATTCAAGAACTCCCTATTTCATAGTTTTATTGTAAAACACCCTATCTCAGAATTTGGTTGAAGAACGCCCAATCTAAGTATTCAGTTCAAAAGAGCCCTATCTCAGCTAAAAAATACATTGAAAATGTGCTGAGATAGGGCGTTCTTCAACCAAATTCTGAGATAGGGCATTTTTGAATCAAATTCTGAAACAGGGCGTTCTTGAAAAATTTTCTGAGAAAGAGGGTTTTCGAACTGGCTGCCGAGATAGGTCGATCTTCCTATGAGCCAAATAGAGTGAAACTGCTTCAGTAAGAATACTTTAAAATGCCTGAGAACTTATTTTTGACAATATTTTGGTATGTAAGTCAAATTTTTTTTCATAATAAACAAAAATGTTATTCATTTTAACATGAAACATTTTATTCTACGCGGCACTGAACTTAAAGTAATTTTTTGAATTAATCAAATCCTTAAAATTTCAAGATCCTTAAAACAACTGACGTCAGAAAGAAAACTAAAATCGCAGACTTACTATTGTTGGCGCCTATTTTATCGGTTATTGCGTGTATAAAATTGAATGTTGCGCGGTGTAGTTAAAGGTAAATAAATTAATATTTGGCGTTAACATGTTTGCTAGAACTTGGCCCAGCTTCTCCTCTGATTTGTCGTGTACGCCTTGATGTTGTCACACAAAGGGGAGGGACTTACAGTTTTACGCCGCCTTCGAACGGCAAATGATTTTTATGAGAAACTTATTTCGTTGCAAAAAACCAAAAACAGAATATTAAAAATGAACGCGATTTTCTAGCGTTTTAAAATTTCCGTTTTCACCTACTAAAATTGAATGGGCTAAAAAACAGCATAACTAAAACTTTTTTAAAAAAATTTAATAAGAAGTTTAAAATTTTTGGGTGTAATTGCAAGTTTGTTGAATTTTTATAATTTATGTAAGAAGTTTGAAATTTGTGTTTATGTGGTGCTGGTTATGTATTATGCTAGAATTTTATAAAAAAAAAATTATAAAAATTATACAAACAAAAGAGAAATAACCAAACGAAACAACGTAACTTAGTCCGCTGACCACAAGTGTATATCGCAAAAGTCTAGTCTGTCTGTTTTAATCATGAGTCCGGAAGAGGACGAACTGAGTCCGCAAAGCGGCAGCACAAGCACAGCCTTTCCTACCCAGTTCATCGGCAAGCTCATTACCCTCAATCCCGCAACGTCCTGTTGCCCAGCATTTTGTTACCGTGTTTGTTGCTGCCAAAAGTTTATGAGCATCAAAGCACTGATTGACTAGTGATCCATCCTAATGGATAGGGCCCTGTTGGCTGCCCAGCTGTATGAAAAAAAACCTAGAAAGGCGCCTTTCAAGGATAAATCTGGCACAGATTTCTGGTCAAATGCCCAGTGCAATGGAAAGTTATGTGCCGGGAACATAGACACCTGCACTTGTCATGATGGGAAATACACCTCTATACTTAGGCTAAAACCTGGATTTGCTTCATGCAGTCCCTGGCTTTATTTACTATGGAAATATTTAATTTCATGTGTGGTACCTTTTGATTTTAGTGATAGCATGCTTAAGCCAACGAATAAATTCTTAAACAATTGTATTATTTATGCTTTTCCCACATTTTGTAAGCCAAATTTTTAGTAAAGTTAAGAGTTGTGCCGCCACGTAAAAACCACTTCCAGTGAAGAAGCAAGGCAAAGCCTCGG
>NW_016213984.1:0-1750 GCF_001687245.7 Rhagoletis zephyria | reverse complement strand
CGTTGAAGTCATAGCAATTCCATATTTCAGAGATGTTGACTTCCAAGCCATAGTTGATGCACCCCCGTGCAATGCTACCAGCCAATATTGGGCCCTGCAAACGATATCGCATATCCAGGGTCTTTTTCAACTGGGTGGGTATAATGCTAGGTACAGCTGACTTGAAGGGCTTGAAAAAGTTTATGGCACAAGCAAGGCGAAGCTTATCCAGCAGATCACTGGAGGCAGTACGATTGTTCCGAAATCGAAATTGGTGGCATCTCCTGGGGAGAAGTCGCAGGGAAAATGGGCATTGACGAAAAGCTTGAGAGACTCATCAGTGCTCATAGTCCATTTAACTGTCTCGTGCTTCAAATATCCAGGGGTGGCGAGGGGTGGGACTCCCCATGAGCACGCGTCTAATTTTTGAGGATTACTGGCATGCTTCCATGCCTTCGCAGAAGGTTCGGAAGTTTAGCCATCGATGAAGATGTAGCAAAAAGAACTACTCATATGCTTCAAAATTACTTTTGAACAAGTAGGAGTTCAGAAACTCNTCGGTCTGAAGGTGTTAAAGATATTAACAGAGGAGATGGAATCATTTCAACAAATGCTACCGACCTTCTAAGGCAGAGAAAACATCCATAAACCGTGAAGAGGAAATTTTTTCGTCATAATTATCGGAGAAAGAGCCTTCGTTAAACGTGCATGTGGAGCTGGCGAGGATTGAGCAGGCCTTAGAGGATGAAGAAACTACAGCTAAATCTTCTGATCCACCTTGAGCAAGATGGTTGGTTGGTTGGCGGTGAGTTGGTCCGGCCGGTCTCGATCCGCGATATGATTCCTTTGGATTCTTTCGAGAATTCAGGGTTGTCAGATGCGCGGACTTAGCCTCGTTGGACTTCACTGCTAGGTGTGTCGCTAAAATATGCTAAGCATTCGTCGGCCTGAGACTACAGTGGTTTCCTGCTAAGGCCGTCCTCTAGAGGCCACGTGCACATATCTTGTTGCCCCCTTTGGAGGAAGCAGGCGAGAAGCTGATTAGCATAGCAGACTGGTAACTTATAAAAGTTTAAGAATCCAACAGAACTAGCAGACCTCTTCCCTAGACTATTTACGAGGAATCCATTCAGCCTCTGTCAAAGGCGGACAACAAAATTCACTTTGATATCCGCATTGCGAAGATGAAAATCTTTCAACACGACTAGTTTCCTGAGGAAGGCGATACTGAGGAAGGCGACGACCTTTGTTGGCTTTTTTTCTTCGGTTCAAGTAGTGCGATCCCCTTACCTGATTTCCACAAATTAAAAATAACGACAATGTATATAGACAATTTGAGGACCTACCAGGTTAGCGTTTTTTTATTTTTTAGCCAACGATAGATCGCTAAGATGTAAGTTGAAAAGTTAATAAGGCAATCAAGAAAGTATTAAATCCATTTAAGGGCACTGATTACCTTTAATTTTTTCTTGCGGAAAACGCAATAACCTGCATAATGGCTTAATAATACAAAATTGTATCGCTTCCGTTACTTTCACGCAAGCTTGTTTCTTTTTATCAATCTTCACTTTTTATAAAAAACTTAAGCATTTCATGGAAATTTAATCGCAGCCAAAATTTGATAGCTGCGTACTACTGTTCGAGATGATGCCATTATTGAATTATTGATCTTGGCAACACGACAACTACATATATACACACATATTTATGTATGCCAGACCGAAGGTCTAAATGGATCAGCTAAAACGGTAGCTGGAGCCAAATTTCAGCG
>NW_016213983.1:0-1750 GCF_001687245.7 Rhagoletis zephyria | reverse complement strand
AGGTTTTCGAGTTTTCTGCTCTTCGCGTTTAAGGGAATCCCCTAATTAAAATTAAATCCGAGTCGGAATCGCATCGAAATCGGAGTTCAACGAACTTGTCAATTTTGTTTTGAAGTGTCAAATTTCATTTGAAAAAATTAAAAAGGAATACAACAATTTTTTCAATTGTTTTATTAGATATTTTGCTAAATAAAGAGCAGCAATTACGGGACTCTGCGTAAATAATATGAAAAAAAACTGTTCTCTTGCGCCTCTTCTAACTATCATTTTATATTACAGCTCTCTTGCACTCTAAGGAAAATAAACCAGCGTTCCTCATTTGGGTGTCTACCAGCCTTGTGTACAAAAAAGTTCCAATCCCACAGTGTCGAAGGAGGGCATCAAAGGTCTGTAGGAATGGACTCGAACATTGCTTTGGGAAAAAGCACCGTCACCAAGGTGATACCAGAAATGCTTACCCTTATGGAGCGGAGGCTTTGTTCAAAGTGGATAAAATTGTTATGAGCAAGAGGGAGGGGCCGCCAAAAGTTCTTTCTACGAACAATTTAGTATACCGGGCGTGATTTGGTGTATCGACGTCACGCAAACCACAACACGTGTCTTTTTTTTTTTAAATCGAAAAGGAAATTTTAGCATCAATGCGGCGGTTGTAAGTTGTCAAAACGACTTCATGTTATGTGAAAAGGTGTTTGTAAAGTTAATTTCTCATTTATTTCAGATTTGCGTTCATAAGACACCACATTTCGTTATTATTGGACGAAGTCGTTTTCGGTGTTTATTAGGAACCTTGCAGAAAGGTTGTGAAAATAATTAATGTGTTGACCTGCATAACATTTGTCGCCACTGCAATCTGGAATTTTACTATGAAGAAGTTGAAGAAAACGATAGCGAAGTAGATAGATATCTACCAACGGAAATTAGCTTGCAAGTGAAGCGTAAAGAATTTGAGATGAAATTGCAAATAATAATATCTCTATTTAACTAAAAGTAGTTATGTAATTTAAACATTAAACATTTTACACAAAAAATAACCATTTCAGGACTTTTTACGTTTTTTCAATGCGAAACTTTCTAGCTCCAACTCAAACCTGTCGCTTTTTCCACCACCGCTTCTTACACTTTTTAATGGTGTTCCTGCGAATGTTTTCGAAAGTGTTTTTATCTTGTCTAAGCTGCGGTAACCTCTTTTGGACGTTACTATCGGTCTATTCCACTAGCCTTCAGCTGATAGGAATATTTTCGATAAACGGAATGCAGAACATCAAACTTTCGATAGAATTCCGAATCGAAGTTGATCGAAATGTAGAACACGGCGGAATCGGAAATAATTTCCGATTGCCAGAATGCAGAAGACCTACTCGCGGAAAAAAATCCGATTCCAATTCGAATCGGATTGCGGAACACGGCTGATAGTGATTTTGGTACAGCAGACAGGAAAGGATTGCTCTACAAGACCGACAATTAGGCGTCGGTTGCCCTGGACCCTGTACTATTGGTGAAATGTAATATTTTCTCACGATAGAAAAATAATGCTCTTTCAACTCCACTGTCAACAGTACGTACTGTTACGATTAATATTATTCAATGACTTTCAGGCAGCACCGAGTTTTGTAGTCACAGTATAAATTTTGTTGCAAAATTCCAAATAGCTTTTGTTTTTTAATCAACGATTGAAAATTTTTGCAGTGTTTGAAAATTTCTGTTTTTCTTCGAAAGAAAGTATCAGAATGAAACAATCTTTTTGGGTGCA
>NW_016213982.1:0-1750 GCF_001687245.7 Rhagoletis zephyria | reverse complement strand
GTTTGCTCTGCGCTTATCTGTCGCTTGTTCGCACTCGCTGGTTTTTTTTCCTCGCGGTGTGTGTTTTTGTGCTCACTTTAAATTACTTTATGGTTCTTTTATAGGTTTTATTACTCTTATGCAAATGTGGACTTTTGCATATTCAATCATTAAGTGACAGTTGTTTGTCGGCGCACAAATTGACAAATCCACTTATGGTGGTACAAAAAAAGAAAAACTTAACTGAATTTTTCCTTTTACAAAGTTTATGATATGGACTTATATTCTTAACTCAATTGACTGTTGGGCGTTTGAGGAAAGATATTTATGCGATATGTGTGGCACTTTCAAAAGCTTAACTACCTCAGTTTGCTGGCAGAAATCTCTGTTGGAATATGTTTAATTTTTCTTTTGTTTCTATTTGTGCTTTTTGCAGCCGTAAAGAGTGTAATTTCGGGCAAAACCGAATTTTATATAACCCGGCGCACGTACTAAATATAGTTTTTTTCACCCTTCCATAAACCACACGAAAAGCTGGGGTTTTTCTTCCGATTCCAAACATGTTAGACTTATTGAAATACTTGGTTAACCTGGGCTTGGTTGAAATTGATAAAACGCATACCAGGATGAACTTATGTAATCATAAGTGGGCGGTGTTGTGCCCATTTTCCGAAATTCTATAAATATATTTTTTTTTCAAATATTGTAGTATTAGCTTGGAAACAATTAGCCTACTTTTTACTGAAATATAACACCGTGCGACAGACAATTTTACTCACGAAAAAAATCAATATATTTACAAAATATAGTAAAACTGCGTTTTTAGTTTTTCTCTCTGACGTCAGGATTTTTTTTGAAAGGACTTTGAAATTTCTGGAATATGAGTCAATAAAAAAATTATTCTCAAGGTTCGGTGCATTGTAGAATAACAATATGGGTATCAATTAAAAACAAAAATTATGTAGAATAGAAAAAATTGAATTTTGGGTGCACCAGGACGAATAAGTATTGAAAATATCCTTTTAAAATTTTATTCTTGTGTATCCTTTACAATGATACCAATTTTTTAAAAATCGGTTTGTAATTTTTTTGTTGAAAATATTTTTTTTATAAAAAAAAGTATTTTTTTTCTTTTAAGTTTTTTTCTCAAATTTTTATATTCAAAAATGCATATCTGAATAAAGAGGATTTAATCACGTTTACAACGATGTCAAAACTTGTTTGAAATATAAGGTTTTTATAGCACCTGTAATATAAGTTTGCACAAAAAATGTTATATACCATTTCAATAATTTCAATTTTTAGCTTTTTAGTTACTTATATATTATAATAAAAAATAATTTTTTACCAAAAGTTTGGTTTTTGTCGCACGGTGTAAAAGTTACCGTTACATAGGAAGTGGTCGAAATTTTTTAGACTTCAAAATTTTTCAACATATTGCTTTTTCGTACCAAGAGCAATAACTCCACCGTGTTTGGTAGATATCGGTTACCGCGATACACATACAGTGGCCGAACAAATTATAGCCGCACCATATTTAGACAAGTTTTAACATATTTTTTTTTTGTTATTTAAATTTGGTTTTTGATAAAATTATAGTTCATTCTTTAAAAAAACCGTGTAACAAGTTTCAAAATTTGTGAGATATTAAAAACGAATCAACAAACTTTCGTAAAAATGCCGAGCTCTTTTAATAAGATTTCCTTAAAACAAAATTGTGTCTAGTTTGTAGCCAATTGTATTCTATTAGAATAAAGTACAAGTTTCAAAT
>NW_016213980.1:0-1750 GCF_001687245.7 Rhagoletis zephyria | reverse complement strand
CGGTTTTAAACTACGCAGCGCCAGTGTGGTCGCCGGGGACCAGTAGGACAGATTTGATGAAGCTAGACTACACAGAACGCAGCTATCCGGACAGCGACCGGATGTCCGGACCGGAACAGACACTTGATTGCAGAGGAGCCCTCGCAAAGGCACGTCAGAAGGCATCTATACGAACTGGCGGACGAAGTCCCAAGGTTCATAAAGACACCTCTGGACCCGACAGCATATCGACAGGCCTCAGGAGACTCGGACCACAACAGCTTAACTTCGCTCTGGCTACTGCAGCAGGTTGTATTTGTGCCTGATCAGACTGGATGCAGATGTGCCCAATGCGTGCTCGGGATGCGGAGAGACACCCCACGACGCGAAACATCTCTTCGCATGCCCACTAAACCCCACTCAATCAACGCCTCTGCACGTTTCTTAGGTCTCCCGTTGGTTGAGCTTGACGACAGCGACTGAGAGACTAGCCGATCTGGGTGGAGAGGTTCAACAACAACAACCGAGTGAATTCCACCTTTACACAATATTACCAAGGCAGAGAGGAGGCTGTAGCATTTCGTACCACATTGTGCAATCAGTGGACCGCTGTAAGGATGCAAATGATTCGTCGATGTTTTTGAAACATCGATAATATCGATTTAATCTTCGATNCCTTTACACAATATTACCAAGGCAGAGAGGAGGCTGTAGCATTTCGTACCACATTGTGCAATCAGTGGACCGCTGTAAGGATGCAAATGATTCATCGATGTTTTTGAAACATCGATAATATCGATTTAATCTTCGATGTTTACAATTTTCTAACATCGCGAAATTGACGATGCATCGATGGAAGTTGTACTGATGTTTTAAACATCGGCTTTAAGGAGACTCTTCGACTTTCTTTCGGTATGTTTGACTGAGCTTAAATTTATTATTCGTTCAGAATTTTTTTTGTTATTTATGGCCTTATAACGATTATATTCAACAATTTTATTGAGCTTGAGGCCGTTTCTTATCAAAAATGTTATTGAAAATCAACAATAATTGCAAAAGGTAGAAGTTATAGTTGCTATTTCGGAGATCACCGCATCTCCTCAGTGACCGCGGTTGAAGNTGTTTACAATTTTCTAACATCGCGAAATTGACGATACATCGATGGAAGTTGTACTGATGTTTTAAACATCGGCTTTAAGGAGACTCTTCGACTTTCTTTCGGTATGTTTGGCTGAGCTTAAATTTATTATTCGTTCAGAATTTTTTTTGTTATTTATGGCCTTATAACGATTATATTCAAAAATTTTATTGAGCTTGAGGCCGTTTCTTATCAAAAATGTTATTGAAAATCAACAATAATTTGCAAAAGGTAGAAGTTATAGTTGCTATTTCGGAGATCACCGCATCTCCTCAGTGACCGCGGTTGAAGAAGTCTGATTAGTAGATGTGGTGATCACCCGAATAGCAGCTATAATTTCTTACCTTGGTAAATTATTGTTGCTTTTTCACAACACTTTTCATAAAAAACGGCCCCAAGCTCAATAAAATTGTTGGATTCATTCTGAATGCTAGGATCTCTAGGCCCGAACGACATTACGCTGGTATGCATTTTGATTCTAATAATAGAAAGGGTATAGAAAGGATAATAAAATATTGCTTCAAATTTAACTAGAAATTAACAAATTGCAAAACGTCTTAAACCATCGATATATCGATGTTTCGCTTCTTCTTTTTTTGGCGCTGTTTTGTTGGCCGAGTTCAGCAAAGCACG
>NW_016213979.1:1533-1750 GCF_001687245.7 Rhagoletis zephyria | reverse complement strand
ATTTCTTCCAAACTTGGCACAGTTGTTGGTCCTGCCACAACATACCAAACGGCCGAAAATATTTTAAAATCGGACAATAACCACGCCCACATCCCATGTAACGGTAATTTAGTAAAATACGAATTAAATACGCTTATGATACAATTTTGGAAAATGGGCGTGGCACCGCCCTCTTATGATCACATATATGTATCTCGCTAACCGTTCTAGAAATTTG
>NW_016213979.1:0-1520 GCF_001687245.7 Rhagoletis zephyria | reverse complement strand
ACCAAACTCGGTATGGTTATTGTGCTTGCCACATAAAAGCAAAGCGTTGAAAATTATTGAAATCGGACTAAAATTACGACCGCTTTTCATATAACGGTTTATTTCAGAAATGCTTGAAATTTCAATATTTTGAAATTTAAGGACGCTAGTTTACTTAAAATTTATACACGCCGGCTTATTATGTAGCGGTAGCTTTCGGAAAGGTGGAAAACATATGTGACCTGGTCTACGAAAAGGGACCTTACGTGCGAAAACTAGTTTTCTGTGAAAAAGCTGTTAAAAGTAAGCAACTCGTTTCGATTACTCGTTTTTACTCTTCTTTCTCTACATTTTTAGTACACTTCTAAGCAAGTTAGGATTTTCTGCTTTTCACCACGTGAAAAAGCATCTCATCTTCCATCCGAATCAACCAAAAAGTGAAAATTGATTTTTTGACACCTAAGCCCCCTTTCCGTAGACCAGGTCACATATATTTAATAATTGCGCCGGGTATTTAATGTTCGGCTCCGACCGAACTTAGACTTTCTTACTTGTTTTGTATATGTTTTTAAGTTTTCGTTTAAATACAATTTTGCGATTGAATCTAAAAGATTAGAATAAAGATTATGCAAAACTGAAGATAATTCTTTGTCGTGAAATTTGTTGTGAGATTGCATAAAACATCACCAACAGCGCTTTCGCACTGCTAAAACAGAATGAGTCACAGCAAGACGTGGCCAATTACGGCTAATTGATTTATAAATAATGCATTTATTGCACAGTTTCTTATTAAGTATTTTTATATAATTTAATTCGGTTATCCTTAAATGCATTTATCGATATTTTCCCTCCAACTAACTATATCTATTATTTACCTTTTAGCTTTAATTTACGAATAAGCTGCAATGCTTTACTCCTCTCAGCCACATTCTAATTGCAACCAAATTAAATAAACACCACTGATTTTTAATTCCCACACATCGTTTTTGTTTTTTTTTTGCTAATTTTGCCAGCATGCTTCCAGCTTATAAACTCGGCTTTGCTTCAAAGGATCTAACTAGCGATGTTTGATTAACACAATTATTTGTTTGCGTTCGCATCCAATATGCTGCAGTTGATCTTTAATTAGTAGCAGCAATGATGATGCACAAATAATTTGCATTCCATTTGCACATCTACACAAATACACACACTACTAACATGTATACACACTAGAGTGGTAAAAAAAAATTCCGAGTTAGGGTTGAAGTTACCTTCCAAAAATTTTCCTCTTACCGAAAGAAGTGCTGACACCAAACTTTACGTTTCTAAGCATCAATTTAGAGAATGCTTATGAAATGTTTTTATTTTACATCTAGAAGTATGTATATTGTCCATATATTAACCAAACAATTAACTAAATTAGCTGAAAAAATATTACTTTAGCTTCAGTTGTTATGGCAACATTAGCTTTTTATTAAAATCATCAACACTTTTGTCAGTTGATTGAGTGGATTGAGCACCCTGTATTGGTTACAGTAGAAAATTGAAAGCTGGTTTAG
>NW_016213978.1:0-1750 GCF_001687245.7 Rhagoletis zephyria | reverse complement strand
AGTGCAATGCCGAGGAAGGTTATCACATTCCGGAGATTAACTTTACACTAAAAAAGGGTGAATCAGTCACTTTTCCTGTGGTTGCTATTCACCATTTAGAAGAGTACTGGAAGCAGCCTGAAGTTTTTAATCCTGACCGTTTTTTGCCAGAAAATCGCCACCTTTTGACGCCTTACACTTATCTTCCCTTTGGAGGAGGTCCTCGCAGCTGGTAATCGCGACTGAACAGCAATAAATTTCTTATCTTGTATTAAAAATGTACATAAAATTTTTTTACAGTATTGGTATGCGATTTGCTCTTACCGAAGCAAAATTAGGATTGGCCAATATTATTGATCGTTACCAAATTACACGGACGCCAAAAACGCCTAAAAAACTAAAGATTATTCTCTCCTTCCCACTGCTCAAAACGGAACCAATTTACATTGGCGTCAAAAAAAGGTGAAAAATTTGTATGACCGGTTATTGAACTTTTTGTTTGTTATTTTAGTTTCTCTAGTCAACTAATAGTTTTGTTAAAATGTTTGCAGTTGTGCTTTTTGAGGTTCAAAATTTATATAAATGTTTTTGTGCTTTAATTTCTTTTTATAAAACAATATAGTGCTTTTTACATATGGTCATTTGTAAAAAATATCTTTACTTTTTTTTGTGAAAACCCACATTTTCAAAATTGTTATATTTGTAAAATCAGTTTTAAGACATTCAGTCAGTTTTTTGTTTTTATTTCATTAGTGCAATTTATTCAGCAATTAGTTTAGTAATTGAAACGTGTTTAAAAATTTTGTCATTTTGTTCATTGAAATTGGGAAAACAAAAAAGCAAAATTTAATTAATCAAATTGGTAAAAAATTAAAATTCATCAAGTGAACGTAGTTTAACCTTACAACTTTTGCAACTTTATTATAATTTTTATTACTATTGTTGCATTTCATTTTGGTAACAAATGTTATGCAATGTTTTTTACATTTTTATTTGTTTAATTTTATTTGCTATAGAACAAACTGCAACCATATTTTTTAAACTATAAATGTCACATTTTTTTAATGAATAAAAACACTGAGTTTTTAAAGCAACAGACTAACAAAGTATTTGTGAATATTAAAACAAAAATGAATTTTCAAAAATCCACAATTGTTTTTGTTTTGACTTTTGCCACACTAACAGTTTTATCAGTTGCAGATGAACCTGTATTAAAATCTGCTAGCATCAAAGCGCATCCTAATAAATATAATCCTAACAACAGATTTACACTAAAATGTTCAGTTCAAATTATTCCAAACACTGTTAAGTATAGTGTTTCGTTTAGGCAAAATAAAACATCTATTGCCTGGTATTACATGAATGGTAAAAGATATTTGCAGTTTATCAATAGATTAATTTTTTAAAATACTTTTTATTAGGTAATACTCAAATTAGTTTTACCAATAAAACTGTTTACGTTGAAAAAGGACTAGTAAACTATCCTGATTTTATTGTCACTGTCAATCCTGATAAGCGAACGCCAGGATCTTATGATTGCTCTTTGGGCTGGTTTTCAGGAGACGATTGGGGTTTTACTTCGCATTCAATTACTTCTTATCCATGGAATTCCAATGGCGTTTTAACATTTGTTAAACCTTTTTGCCTAATTTTAAATGCATTTACTGCAATTTTTTATTTTTATAATGAAAAATCAGTTTAACTATTTTTATGAACAATTGATCAAATACACACTACACTGTTATAGATAAAATGTTTTAGTGTTGATTCA
>NW_016213977.1:0-1750 GCF_001687245.7 Rhagoletis zephyria | reverse complement strand
TTTTATTTATTTTTTTCCTTGTTTAATTTTTATAAATTATCTTTATTGATTTTTTTTTTGCTTTTTTGATCCATTTTTTTTATTTTATTGCTTTAAAACGGAAACTAATTTTTTTAATTTAATTAAATTGTTTGCTAAAACACAAACAAGACCAATAACAGGCCAATTCTGGCATCTGTCTTTCAACTCACCTCAGTCTTTCGAGAGACAAAAGTCTTTATATTTCGGCACCTATCTTGAAAGCCCTTTTAGAATGACTAATTGAAAGATGAGCTAATAATAGTGTTATTATATTTATTTAAAACAGGAAAAACTAAAAATTTTAGAAACTGAAAGTGAAAGAAAAAAGATGAATAAAATAAAAGTTTCCAAACGTTAAATAAAATAAAATATGAATAAAACTTAAAAAAAAATGTTATTAAAAAAATCGTGGGCCATTGCCACTGTTACAGCAACGTTATCGAATTTATTGGAAACAAACAAAAAATTTCAAAATCATACGTTAAAAAGTTAACTAAAGATTTTTGTTTACTTAACTGTAATGTTTATTAAATGCCGTTAAGGAATAATTAACTGACTGAGAGGGAATTTTTTTAAATCGTTACTGAGGGACACCTTAAGTAATCATTAAACGACTCTGAGTGCTGCTGTTAACGTCTCTAAGACAACCAACTTCAGTATTTATAATATATATGTACACGTATAGCATAGGGCCCATGGAATAGACCTGAATTGATATGAAGAGATGAAGAGTAATATACATATGTATGAGTATGTATGTGGGTATTTCAACAACGACCGCTTAAAATCGTTCTCAAATTGATACTTTCTCTATAGAAATTTTAGGTCTATGCTTGACTATTGTCAATTAAATCTAATGCTTTGTATTGCATGCGCTCCACGTTTTTCGTTTTCAATCTCATAAATTGTTTATAATGACTTTTGCTGAAATTTGAAAATCAAAAGTTATCAAAACAAATTCTATTCTATACTGAGATACATATATTATTTTCTAATTTTTAGTCCATTTATAAAAGCGTGGTATATTAAAAAGTTTTTTTTTTATTGTCTTCAAATACTTCAAGAAAAATTGAAACAGTTAAGGCTGCTTCGAAATATAATTCTAAAAACTTTTCTTTTTCTCTAACGCCCGGTATTTTTAAAACATTTTACATTTGCAATCGTCAGCGATAGGTCGTTCATACAATTTTATTCGCAACTTTGCAATTTCGCCAAAAACGCCACTTTGCGACGTTTTATAAACCGCACTATTATCAAAGAAAAGAAACCCACATTGCATATGGGTTAATAAGAGTTGATTTGTAATTTCATTTTATTTAACAACAATTCAAAATTAGAATTTAATGAAACACAACTGCTTTAAAATTGTTGAGTTCCTCTAGTTGGAAGTTTTTTAAAAGATTTTGATCCAGTGTTAAAGAGTAACAGTAAAAAATTTCCTCTGTCTCTTTTAAATGAGTGGCAGCAATGCGAGTTTAAAATTTGGTTACAAGTCTAGTACAAATTTAATATACATATTGGTGTTTAAAGTAGAAAACCGCGTATCGTAGTTCTGAAAAACCTCGTAACTGCCAAAAAAGATATTTGCTCACCGGAAGCTCCTGGCATCAAGCCCCAATCTATTCATACTTAAATATTGATACTTAGATATAAGAAGTGATAATTAGGTATAAAAGAGATACCCGTTTTGAAATAAGACAAGTTTTACTCTCTCCTATAAAATTAAGGC
>NW_016213976.1:0-1751 GCF_001687245.7 Rhagoletis zephyria | reverse complement strand
ACTGCATACTCAAAAAAATTCAAAAAAATTTGATTTAAAAGTTGAATATTTACATGAAAGTTTGCTGGGTTTTCGCGAGTCTTGCACAAAGTTTAGGAATTATATTTTTATACTTTTTGTTGTAAAATGATACATATTTTCATAAAAAATTGGCGGCAAAATATTAGAAATTTCTTTTTTTGCATATATTGTGAAAAATTGTATGTGCTAATAAATTTTGTCGGCAGTGTAAGTGACAAAATTCAAATAAAAAAAATAAGTTTTGATTTAAATTTCTTTCGTAGGAGTACATATTAGAAATTTTTTCGTGCCCAGCTTTTTGCCTCAAAGTTTTGTCTAATCCAGATTCGGAAGTGAACAATTGATCTAGTTGATCACAAATAATCTTAATGACGTGCTGAGTAAGATGTTAGAGTCCAAGTCGGACTTTTTATCCTTCGGATAAATATGTAGAGAAATAAGTACGGTTTTGTATAAATGAAACTTGGAGTTGTTTATGTTTGCGGAGGTCGATAACTGCCCACCTGCTTCGGTTTGTATACATTAATATCAGTATTTTTTAAACCCGAAGTGAAGCTGGGAGTATTCACTCATTTAATATCTGTGAGTACTCGTACTTTTGTTGTTTTGATTGCTGCTATAACCACCTAAGCGCTAATGGCCGAATCCATTAAAGCACACCAGTCGTTTCTCTTCTATGGCAACTGACGTAAGTATATACGAGTACATTAGACCGTGCCACCTTACAAGCAATTCAAAAAAAGTGCACCATACACCCGTGTGTCCAAAGTATTTTAATTTTTTTGGTGGCACCTAGTAATAGGTATACATTCTGAAATTTTTTTTCTAATACTTAGTTCTACTGGAATAATCAAAATAGGTAGATAATTCCGTTGCAAAAGTTTTTTATTTTTTGGCGAGCTTAAATTTACTGACATAATTTCATCCTTATATTATTTAATTTTTCACAAATTTTCCAAAAACCTTTTAAAAAACCTTAAAGCGACTCACAAGGAATTTTTGCCGAAATGTTAGAGAACCCGGAAGCAAATTTTATGATTTTACTATATTTATTTTATTTTTTTNACAGGAAACTAAAGAAATTTGTAGTTTAATAGCAGAAAGTAGAAAGATTTTTAAATTTCCTTATCAGATTTAAAATGCAACAACTAAACGAGTAACGAGCGAGCAGTAAAAACGCGTGCGTGCTATAATAATCCCAAACTGACGCACGCTGTATGTCTCAAATATGTATGTATACTGCGTCAAACTGCACATGCAGCAGCGAATGGTCGAATATTAAAATTTAATCAAAAAACGTTTTTCACAAAATTAATATTCCGAAAAGGTGCATATTAATGTTTACTAGCATGAGTGAGCAAAATTACATGGAGCGATTGGAGTACCGAAAGTTTATATATTTATAAATTCAAAATTCTGAAATCCTAGATAGCTTGGCTGATATTTCAGGAATGCAGGCTTTGTCCTCTGTGTTACCTCCTGAGCTCGTTCAGTTATGAAATCGTTTGAACACAAAGAATAACTCGATTTCTGGGAAATTTTCCAAGAAATTTTATGAGGTTTCAATTTTTAACATTCCTCGTCATTGTAATTAAGAGCCCCGCTGAACCAACTTTTAAAAATAATTTACAAAATATTTATTGCGATTTCATCGTAAGCGATAAAAGGTAAATTTTACACGAGAGTTTTTGCTTACCAGCTAGATTCTAGATGCTCTAGGAATATTTCTG
>NW_016213975.1:0-1751 GCF_001687245.7 Rhagoletis zephyria | reverse complement strand
AAACATAATAATGTAAACGTCTTCAAATGCACTTCTACTTCTAACTTACATGTAAGTCTCCAATCTGTTGCTCGTACATAAATTGCGTCTGCGTCGAGGTCTCTATCCGATTGCGGCCTTGGTTTACATTGGCCTTATCCGACAACTGGCGTATGATAAGCGGCGCCATTTCCAACTCATTTGACTTTTCTTTGAACTGATGTTCAACATCGGGAGCACGTTGCTGCATTACATCTAACAGCCTTTTCATTTCATCCAGATGAGCCGCTTGATGTGGCCAACACCCAAAAGGTTTGTTTACAAAGTGCATTTTTGAGTAGTTGAACAAATACCAGCGGGCCGCCAGCGGGTCAGTTGCTGGCAACAATTTGCAGGCTTGGGCCAGCGTTTGTTGCGGCTGCCGGAAAAGTAGCTAAATAATGAAAGTAATTATATGTATAGCGGAGTAGGAGGTTTTCCTTTATTTTAAAAGCTTGGTTACTGATTTCACTAATTGACGACGATGCAACGATCACCGTGGAATCGTTCTGCAAATTGTTACCAGCAACTGACCCGCTGGCTGCCCGCTGGTATTTGTTCAATTACTGAAAAAATGCAAATCATTATAATGATTGCAGTGTTTTAACACTTTCAGCGATTTGCATTGCATTTAATAAGTACACATTCTTTACTTTTAAACAACCAATTTACCATTTAAAATTAAATAATTCCGTAAATCCGCGATTTATTATGCACTTTGTAAACAAACCTTTCAATTTCGCCCCAGCTGTTCGATTCTTCTTCTTTTTCTTATTGAATTCGTCTTTGCTCTCTCATTCTGGTATTTTTTGACGTCACGGCCAGTTGCTCTCAGCTCGATTGGCGCAATCTTGTATTCTATCATTCTTGAATGCCAACACTCCTTAGAAGTGGCCACACGGTTACGCTTATATTCGAGTGTGGCCAGTCGCGGCATCCATCGAGGAGGATGGCATTTTCATGTCGATATACATATGTATTTATGTTTGAAAAATTTGATATAACCGATCAATTACCTCGAAAACTATTTTTTGTTCAAGCGTTAAATATTATTCAAAGGATTTTATAAACGATTTTGGGCGGCTTGAAGAAAAACTAAAGGAAAATTTGATAGTAGTAAGTACTTGACAGAAGCGCGGTGTTGCATTTAAAGTTACTACGCGGGAAAATAAAAAAATCAATGCCTTATCAAACTGCCTTCTTAGCGCAATGAAATATGTACATATGCATGTACAGTGGTGGTCACGTTATTATGGTCACTACTTCCTTAGAAACATATTTTGTTTTAAGAAAAATAAATTTACAAATTAAATTTTTGACCACAACGAAAACCATGTTTCAAACTTTTAAATCAGAATTTCTAAAAACAAATCCGGTATGCAGTCTTGTTTGTAGCCCTGAAACTTGCAGAATATTATACCACAAGTAATTTTTAAGCAAAAACCAAAAACCACTGCATTTCTCATATAAAAGTTTAAGAGTAACGTTAATTTCTTCATGTTTTAATGATCCTTCCCTTTAACAAAAGTTATTAGTAATGCGGTAACATGCATAAAAAAAAATATTCCGACGAATTGATAACCTCCTCTTCTTTGTGAATTCGTTTAAAAATTGAATGGGCTACAAAACTGCATACATGAATTTTTCTAGAAATTCTGACTAAAAAGTGTGAAATTTTGAGGATTTTTTTTTAATTGGTATTTTTTATAAATCTTATACTTAACTTAAAAGTT
>NW_016213974.1:0-1751 GCF_001687245.7 Rhagoletis zephyria | reverse complement strand
ATATAAAGTATTCATTTTTACTATGCATTATTTCCCTCAGTGTAGTCTAGAAGTCTTCTTGAGACCTACCGACGCTTATGATTTTAGGACCGCAGACACTGTACTTACCTGCTAGATGCTTGCATAATTCAATACATAGCGGAGAATTTCATTGTCAAAGAGACTAAGTACTAAGCACCGAAGTAGAGCAGATATAATCCCTCCCAATACACACAATACTGTTCACAGACAGCCAGCGCCCATCGTGGCATTGGAATCACAGCTAACGAAGTTATCGATGAAGCACTTTGACAGAATATAATTCTTATTTTTTGCTAATTTTACATTGTAATATTTCATTCTTGATCGAACAGTTCACATCCACCTCCCGTCCCCATGACCGAGACTGCACCACTGGTTGCCCTCGTTCACAGCTATGTATATAAAATTTGTTTGACTCTCTTTTTAAAATATGGAAATACATCTGGCTCTCAATGCCAACTCCGTCTGCATATGCCATTATCATCATCTCACCGCATAGATAGATAATATGATGAGGTTTGCACTGCAATCTAATGATCTATTGTGCCCATCGCTCTTCATAATACTTTCTCCAAACCTAGATCCCTCCGAAAGTTCCGTAGCGCTTTCGGGGATGCGGACATTGACTCCCTTAAGCTGTGACCACATTAAGTCGACACTTCTCTCACGTCTTCTGCTGACTGCATCACACTCGATGAGCTTCGCTGGAAGCGTCGGCAGAGGTCATTTGACCATATCCCGAGCTTATGCAGATACCCTGTTGTTGTTGTAGCAGCATACAAGCTCCCCAAAGAGTTTTTGGGGAGTGTTGCTGGAGTAACAGTCCTTGGCCAAATATAAATCTGGGTCGTTCCGGTTACGTAGACCCGACTGTCGTGGGAACGTACCTCTTAGTCTGCAGTGTCCTGTAAGGAAACCTGTTAATGTTCTCAGCTTTTCCTTTTGGAGGTAAATTGAACTTTGGAATCTCCTCTTGTTATACCCTCCCATTAGGCTCTTTTCCTGACGCATTCCTACCGAACTATGCCCGTTAAAGTCCCTCATATTGTTCCTCACCCTCCTGAGCTCCTCCTTTATAATGTTGCATCCCTCCCCCAGGAAGGGCTCAGGGCCAACTGGAGTCATGGCTGCCGCATCTCTTGCGAGACATTATTTCGCTGTGTTCTCCTCTATTCCCATATGGCCAGACACCCACGCCAGTCTGATGTTATTGTGCCTATCAAGGGAGTTGAGTCTAGGGATGATTTGATTTCCAAAAATAAAAATTGAAAAATCTTACCCTATGTTACAGCAATTCTGAATTAAGATTTCTAGCATAGGATCAAAGAAAATGGGGGTAGTGAGTTGTCCTAAACATGATTGCTTTTCAATAAACCGAAGAGATTCATTCTAAAATGCATAAACAGGGCCTTCATCCAAACTGCTGCGTGTAAGGGTCAGTACTCCACCAATAGCAAGAAAGGTCTAAAGGTCTAAAAGTGAAGAAAAGTGTACCACCCCCATCTTGCAAGAATGCACTGAC
The DNA here is from genome assembly GCF_001687245.7 of Rhagoletis zephyria. Lineage (NCBI taxonomy): Eukaryota > Metazoa > Arthropoda > Insecta > Diptera > Tephritidae > Rhagoletis > Rhagoletis zephyria. The sequence continues at coordinate 208 of NW_016213974.1, read as the reverse complement.
CACCTCAAGTAGCCCACACAGACAGGTTGGCTATGTGCCTACCTGAAATTCCAGGTATTTACATACTTCAAATGTAGGTAAACAAGTGGACATTCAAAGGCATTTCACTGATGCACTGCATTGGCTTCCTTTTGAAATTCTTATAAGAATGCCACATATACGGGTACGGACACGAAATTTCGAAGTCGCATACGCACACAAGCATAAC
>NW_016213973.1:0-1751 GCF_001687245.7 Rhagoletis zephyria | reverse complement strand
CCTGCAGACCAAGACGAAGGCGCTGGACTGTTCCTTTTTTTTTTATTTAATATGATTTTACTAAATATTCATTCTGTACGCAATCAAGCAGTCGCCAATTGGTAACAAAGTCAAGCCTCAAAATAAAATGGAAAACACTCACTTGCTGTCACATAAAATAAATCCATTTAACTGTGGTCAAGCTGCGTGTAATCGCGATTTAGATGTATCCAATTATTTAAGTCTTTGTGAACAAATTACTGCTAATTAGAGCGGAAGTGGAACGCGTTGTAATAAATAAAAATTAATTTGCATGCAATTACTGTTAACAAATGCACGTGAGTGAGTGAGTACATGAGTAGTAGGCTTGGGAAGCTTTTGAACTAAAGAACTAGTTCATTAGTTCGTTCATTAAAGCGACCTAAAGTTTTCTCTGCCAACACCACAATCAAAATGGAAATGTAATTGTACCACATAAAACATCCCGTTTTTCATTGTAAGGACATTATAACACAACTGATCGGAATTCGCGTTAGAAATATGTAAATATTGCGTCATTGAATTTCCAATGCTTTACATCGCTCGGCAATTCGTGTAAAAGAAGTAAATATTTGAGTTGGGTTTTTGTTTAACCATAGACTTTCACTTTCAGATGCCAAAGGGAAGCGCAACTTGGTCGCATTTCGAAGGCCAAATTGAAGAAAAGAAAATTAGCCCTTCTGCAGTGTTTGAATTTATCCCTTCCTATGATGTTTTGGTTCATTTAGACCCAGTGATAGAAATAAGTAAATTTTAAGAAAAAAACACGACATTTCAATATGAATGCAGTCAATACTTATTTTATTTATCACATGCAGACATTTTATCGGCAAGTGCCGTATGCATACCGGTTCAAAGTTGCCCTTAAATACTAAATAATAGATTGGGTCGAAATGACCCAGAAAACAGTGGGTTTTTGTATGGTAGAAAACAAAATAAAATAAATAAAAATATTTTATTTTTTTAGAAACCACAGCTGATTATGCTTTTAACAAAAAGACGACGCCACAGCTTATTTCAAATTACCTCACTTCGTAATTAAAGAGTTTTTCTATTAAAATTGGATCGTTTTGACCCAATTATACTTTCGCGATTTTGGCGAAAGACGAATGAATGAAGACCACTGAATTGTGTCATTATTACAGAGGTCCATCGACTATAGAAAAAATTGTTTTTTATCTTACAGATTAATTCAATCTTTTTTATGCATGTATGCGTTATATAACATACTAAACAAGAACTAGAAGTGATCTTTTAATTTTACTAAAAATGCAATTCTAATGAGTAGCTATAGATATAGGGATGTATGTAGGTATGATGTTTGTACATAAGAACGTACATACACACATACATATCGTCGTTTAAAGTAAAAAAAACGTATCAACAAAATGCAAAACCGCGTATGTGCGGTTGCACAAATCATTTTCTAGAGAGAAAAAACACTCATATTTCAAAATGTTTCTCTTTTTTATAAAGCAATCCCATTTCTGGCTAGTATATTTCAGGTCGAATGGATAACGATTGAGCCAAGAGCTTGTGTGAGTAAATACAATTTTTGGCAGCAAATGTCAGTTACGCGGTTCTGTACTTTAAATGACAATATACTACATACATTACCTATGGAGGTGTGTATGTATATGCAATTAGTTTGTAAGTTTGCAAGCGTGAAATAAATACGGTGTTAACATGAGGCGATTTCACAGGCAACTTTTAGTGCAAATCAACAATCGCCA
>NW_016213972.1:0-1751 GCF_001687245.7 Rhagoletis zephyria | reverse complement strand
AACTTGAATTTGATTTTTCAAACACGAGGCAACCCTCTTAAATAAAGGTCAGCAAAAAAGCCTTTTTAAAACCATTTAGATTGATATTCATCTTTTAGTAATTCGTCTAAATTAATTAATTATTAAATAATTTGAATGTAACTTTTTTAACACTTGGCAACGCTCTTCAAACATTCTAAATGGTCAAAATAAAGATTTCTTAACAGTCCTTTCTTTGACATCCGTATTTCAATATTTCATATAACTTGTGTATAAGTTAATAAAAGGTGGCAACCCTATTCAAAAGTATTTTCAAGCTAAAAACTTATTAAATCTCCTTTGTCTAACATTGTGATAAATATTTTAATTAACTGATAAATTAAGTTGAATTTAATTTTTTGCGCATGNTAAATAATTTGAATGTAACTTTTTTAACACTTGGCAACGCTCTTCAAACATTCTAAATGGTAAAAATAAAGATTTATTAACAGTCCTTTCTTTGACATCCGTATTTCAATATTTCATATAACTTGTGTATAAGTTAATAAAAGGTGGCAACCCTATTCAAAAGTATTTTCAAGCTAAAAACTTATTAAATCTCCTTTGTCTAACATTGTGATAAATATTTTAATTAACTGATAAATTAAGTTGAATTTAATTTTTTGCGCATGTGGCAACACCTTCATGTTGAGTTGCTGGTCTCCCATCGCATCCGCATCCCTGGTGCGGATTAGGGAATGGGTGGACAAAAACCAGCAAATCAAGAACATACCAAATCCGTTAGCGCATGTCTCAGAGTGAGCGGGTTATATGGTCAGCGTAGGATCTTCATGTTAGAAGCGGCTGTTTATAAAACTCCTGGCAGTAAGAAAAAAACGTAACCCCCTAAACCTTTTATGGTTATTATGGAAAGCTACAATTCTTTAAATTTTAGGGTGCAGACAGTCGGAGCACCAGTACCCGCGACAGAGTGGAGTGAGCAAGCGGGCTCCTGGTCGTCGTCTTGCCCACTGTGACAGATAATGCTACAAGGATACCAGATTGATTTAGACAAGCATCACTTACACCGAGGACGCGACCAAAGGAAACTCGACCGGCATCAACACGAAGCCATTACGAATGGATTTCAACTGCGTCGAGAGTAAATCAACTCCGAACACTGTCAATACGTGCCTGGAAGATCTAAAGAAAGCAGAAAATCAAGCTCTTTTCCACATAGGAATCAGAATCAAAAACGGTTCATAGGTCGATTAAAAAAAATCGTATCCAGTTGTTTACCTTATAAAATATAATGAAGAGCAACAGGCAGAAAATAGAAAAATATTGGCAACCAACAGCTGACACAAAGAGAAATAGTAAGTGTTCTCTGCAAACTGCGTCAACATCTACCAAGACAACAGGGGTTACACAAATTAGGCTCCCGGAAACGTCCGCTCAAACCCCTAAAAGAGTGGCATCTCCTGAAAGTCTTTTGCAACAAAAGAGCAAAAGATCTAAAATCACAGAGCCAAATTAGCGAAATCACAGAAATGCCAAAAGTTCGAAAGACTCTAATTTCAATCAAAGAAAAAATTTGGAGGAAGTTTAACAGAATGAGCGTAGAGAAACCCTCACAAATAAGAAGTATTCATAGAAAACCCCATTGAAACCTTTCAATCGAAAAAGAACCCTAGCCATATCCATAACAGCGAACAAAGAAAAAGTTGAATCAGAGTTTTCCGACGCTGACGTAGTCCGAAAAATGAAACAAAATATACACCGTAGAGTAAATT
>NW_016213970.1:686-1751 GCF_001687245.7 Rhagoletis zephyria | reverse complement strand
TAACTTCAGCAAAAGAACAATTTCACCATCCACCCGACGAGCTCAACTGCGTAACTCACTCTCTCTCGGCCGGGGTTGCCAACACCTGTTACCGTACATACCACAGGGATGCTATTTTTCGGTTGACCTTACACTGGCAACTGTGACTCCCGTACCCACAAAACCCGGTGCCACCCTGCTTACAGATTTTCGGCCTATAAGTATTCTGCCCGGATTGTCTAAGGTTCTTGAAATGCTTATGGCACAACAGATAACACAGTTTATCGAAGAGAATAATCTTCTCAACCCGCTCCAATCTGGCTTCAGGGCTGGCCACTCATGCTCAACCGCTGTTACTAAAGTCTTGGATGATGTTCGTCAGCAGTTTGATCAGGGTCACCTACCCTACTGTGTCTCCTAGACTTCTCTAAATCATTTGAATCTGTCAACCATATCTTGTTGTTTGAGAAACTTAGACAAAAGTTTGGCTTTGGGGATTTAGCAGTGCGATTTCTTAGTAGCTACTTAAGTAATAGAAAGCAAAAAGTAAAAGTTGATAATATTTTCTCTGATCTTCTGTACATTCACTCTGGCGTTCCGCAGGGTTCCATACTTGGCCCTCTTCTCTTTAGCATGTTTATCTATCTATACTAATTATATAAAGAGAAGTCCCTTTTTTTTTGTAACAGGTAATCTCGCGAACGGCTGGTCCAATTTACATGAAATTTTGTATACAATTAGCTTTCGGTAACCACCATGTTTTAGGCTAAAAAATTTTACTTTTTTCGGGTAGGTAGACCAGGGACCGGTCTATTCGAAAAAATCTTATTATAGTCCGATTTGCTTAAAATTTAGTACGTAAGTAGCTTTTTAGCATATATGACCCATTTTTTCCGGGAAGTGGTCCAGGGACCGATCTATTCGAAAAAATCGAATTTACGATCCGATTTGCTTAAAATTAATTATAATATATAAAATATCTCAAATAACTTATATTTAGAAAGCCGTTTGTTAGTTTTCGCAAGGCTCGAGAGCGGCTGAACCGATTTTTTTGAAACTGCCACCTGCCGCACGTGTCCCAAGGAT
>NW_016213970.1:357-581 GCF_001687245.7 Rhagoletis zephyria | reverse complement strand
GCATGGTAGAGTTTTGGAAATTGGTATGGAGATATACGAAATCAATCGCATACCCTTGGAGAAAAATTTTAGCTATAGTAAAAAGGGGTGTGACATCTCCCATACAAACTAAATTTTTCATACTGCTTATCTCTGGAAATTTTTTGGAAGAGTTCTAGAGTTTTGTATGGAGATGTACGAAATAAATCGCATACTCTTGGAGAAAAATTGGAGCTATTGGAAAA
>NW_016213970.1:0-192 GCF_001687245.7 Rhagoletis zephyria | reverse complement strand
TATTTGAAAAGGGGTGTGAGGCCTACAAACGTACCGACCTTTAGCTATCTTTGAATGAATTTTTTTATTCTTTTGTAGGTATGTTTGTGAGTGAAATCCTCCTAAATGGTTGCACGGATTTTAAGGAAACTTTTTGTGTATTGGAGTGGGTCTCTGGATGGTATAGTTTCACAATTTAATCCGACAGTTGGC
>NW_016213969.1:0-1751 GCF_001687245.7 Rhagoletis zephyria | reverse complement strand
AAACACCGGACTTATATCAACTTTTCTAAAGCTGATTGGAAAGGTTACAGGGAGTTTACAGAAAACACCTTCACAGCGCTTCCCACACTATNACAGCATAACATGGCGACCTATGCTGACTTTAGCATCAAACCACCTACCCGTAGTCATCTCGGTAGATAAACCAACCAACTTTGCCTCCGTCAAACACCGGACTTATATCAACTTTTCTAAAGCTGATTGGAAAGGTTACAGGGAGTTTACAGAAAACACCTTCACAGCGCTTCCCACACTATCCGACGTCGATCTCGGTGAACGTAAGTTCCGCAGGGCTGTCACTGCTGCTGCAGCTCGCTTCATACCTTCAGGATGTATAACGGACCCACGTCCAAACTTCCCTNATGAGCGTGATAGCCTTCGTCAGGCCGATCCCGGAGATCCCCGTATCAGGGATCTCAACGCGGAGATTCGGCAACTAGTAAACGTACATAGGCGGAAGAAGTGGGAGGAGCATCTGAAGACCTGTAACTTCACCTCTGGTGTGAGCAAGCCTTGGCAACCATGAGGTCACTGTCCGATCCGACGAAGCACGACGACAGATTCGAAATTTCCCTCGGCGACCATGCTTCGTCGGACCCGGAGCGATGCGCGAGCTATTTTAGCCGGCATTTCATACTGCATCCTCCGGTGGACAAAGCCAAGCGTCGAGTGACCAGAAGGCTGCACAAACTGCCAACAACCTGTGCCCCCCTTGCTTTCACTTGCGGTGAAGTTCAGGTCGCCATCGGGAAGGCGAAAGCCTCCAAAGCCATGGGTCCCGACATAATATGCATGCTGATGCTGAAAAATTTGGGTCGTGCGGAGGTAGCGTACCTAACGGAGGTCCTCAATTTGTCTATGGCCACTCTCATCATCCCAGACATCTGAAAGGTGGGGAGAGTGGTCCCACTGCTCAAACCGGAGAAACCTGCCAACAAAGGAGATTCTTATCGTCCGATAACACTCCTTTCCCCGGTAGCGAAGACACTCGAGGCCTTGCTACTCCCGTATTTCACAAACCACTTGACCCCAGCGAAGCATCAGCATGGTTTCCGTAAAGTGGCCAGTACAACAACAGCACTTAACGCTATAAACACTCAGATAACCCGTGGCCTTAACCGAAACCGTCCCTGTGAGAGAACGATTCTAGTAGCGTTGGACCTGTCAAAGGCGTTTGACACCGTCTGCCATTCCACGCTACTAGAAGATATAGAGGCCTCCTCTCTCCCACAGAGGCTCAAACGGTGGTCGGAAAATTACCTGAGTGGTCGACACTCGTCGGTAATGTTTAGACACAAAACGAGTAAATTCAGAAAAATAAAACAGGGGGTTCCAGAGGGTGGTGTCCTTTCCCCGCTACTGTTTAACTTTTACATTTCAAAGCTCCCTCAACCACCAGAGGGAGTCTCGATTGTCTCTTATGCCGACGATTGCTCGATCATGGCGACTGGGAATGGAGTTGATGACCTGTTTTCGAAAGTAAACGGGTATCTCTCCGAACTTTCTCGCTTCTTCACTGCAAAATGTCTAGCCCTCTCCCCTACCAAATCCTCTGCGACCCTGTTCACAACCTGGACGAAGGAGGTCAGGCTACCGCTGGGAATTCATGTCGATGACACACCCATTCCGCCGGTTAATAACCCCAAAATACTCGGAGTAACATTCGACAGCCTACTCTCCTTCTCTGCGCACGCAACCGCTATTGTCAATAAAGTACAGAGCCGCAACAAGGT
>NW_016213968.1:0-1751 GCF_001687245.7 Rhagoletis zephyria | reverse complement strand
ATTATCTTTCTTTTTTGATTAATTTTAATATTCAAACATTTCAAACTAACGGAACGTTATGAGAAAAATTTTGTTCTCGCTTCCATTTATCGCGAATGCTTCAGAGAAGATTTGTTCCGGCTTGGTTCTTTGTCAGAAGGTTCCTTAAACTTTAGATCCGAAATTGTTCTTCGAGAGAAAGCTCCTCAGACTTTTGTTCCCGTTTTGTTTTTCTTTTTGCGAACGTTCCTATATAATCCCCATTGACAACGTTCTCGAAAGTTTTGTTCTCATTCCGGTTTTGGTTTCGAAGCCTTTTTCAACTTATATAGTCAGATGTGGGCGGTATCACGCCCATTCTTCAAAATTCCAAATAATATTACATCTTTTCAAAGGATTGTTGTTAGTGTCAATTTTGAGTAAATTAGCGTCCTTAAATTTCGAAATATGTATCGAAGTTTCAAGCATTTCTGAAATTTACCGTTATATGAAAAGTGGTCGTAATTTAGTCCGATACCAAGTCTCGTTAAGATATCTCAATTATCGTGCGTACAGACGGTACATATGCATGTATTTACATAAATTGTCGGCAAAATCGTTATGTTGGCCGTTTCTTCAAAACTGTCAATTAGCATTGCTTTCGTTTTACATTTAATTTTTATGTTACTCCATGCTTTTGTGTTTGCTCTCCTTTTTACTGTACATTGCTTGTCTCTTATTGCTGCTAGTTTGTAAATTATTTTATTTCAGTTTGTATAGCTATTGAAATAATTTTATATGCATACTTAGTTTGCGCGCGTACTGCTCGTTATTTTTGCGCATAGTCAACTTTTTCCAGTGAACACAGCGAAAACGGGCAACAAAGCCCGTCCGGCATGTAAAGGCGTGCACTGCTGCAAGATAGATTTGGAGAGATAAGTCAAAAGCCGCGAAAGCACCTAGCCACCAACACTTCACGCAGGCATGGCTAAGCACTTGTGTGTCTCAACGAGCGCTTAGATGGCTGTCTGACTGGCTGGCCGACATTATGTTTGCTATACATTTATCTTTATCTTTGTTGCTTACAATTTGATTTACCTGCAAAACGAGTTATCTGGTTAGGTGACAGTGACTACGCACCCTGTGTCTGTGTGCCCACTCACCTGACAGTCCGACAGTCGCGACTATTTTTGCTTTACGGCCTCATAAATTGCATAAGTGGCGTTTGCTAGGTACCAACTTCAGTTATGTATATTTATAGATACATACAAACATATGTGCGCTGCTTTCTACCATTGCCATTTTCATTCGGCCCACACAACAAACTAGTCATTTCTCATTGCTTGTGGCAGCATGCACTCCTACACAACTTTATTTTTGCAACGCTGCTGGCGGAATACTGCTGCAACAACATGCCAGGCAAGCTTGTGTTACATTTGAAATTAACGAACTTCGACTTTTCAAACAGCTGCTGCAATTCATTTGCAAATTTCTGCTTTCTTTAACTTTTAGAAAGTTGTCTGCTTAACGAAAGAGCCATCAAAAAAAATGGGTAAGGTGAAGTTGAGTTGAACGAAATTTTAAGTCGTAAAGTAGATTGGTTGAAGTGAAAAGTATTCGCTTTTATTTGTAGCAACTTAAAGAGGGATGCAGAAAAGCTACGAGTAATTGACAGAATGGAGATTAATTCTAGGTGGAGAAGTCCACAAAAATGAAGAAAGTATCTCTGGGTAGCAACCGAACTCCTTGACCGAAACTTGCTTCCAATGAAAACGTTCAGAATGCTCGGATGA
>NW_016213967.1:0-1751 GCF_001687245.7 Rhagoletis zephyria | reverse complement strand
AATATTCTTTAAAGTAAAAGGTCATAGTGAGGTTATAATCAAAAATAGCAATATATTGTTAAAAATACTGAGAATGAATTATCAAATTCACTTAAAATTATTTAATTTCTTTCAAACAAAGCGACTGCCTCACCGATAAAATATTAACTTTTGATTCATATTAAATTTAAATTTTGACTGCGACAAAGCATATGATACTTTCGTAGTTAGCAATTGTTAAAAACTGGCAGGAGAGTGAAGAAATATATTTTTTATAAAATTACATAAGAATAATTTAATCTCGAAAAAGTGTACGACATTTTCGAATTCTACGTTCGATTCTAATCAAAAATGGTGAACAAACTACATGGACGTATACCAAAATGACGTTTGACCCTCACAATTTTTAAAAGAAAAATCAGTGTACTATAATTTTTTCTGAACTAAATTAGTTTTCCATTTACAAAAATTTGTGTGTTTCTTCTTACAATATACTGCTGTTTCGTTTGAAAATTGGGAGGGTCAAACGTCATTTTTGGTATATTGTTCGCTCGCCATTTTTGCTCAGAATTAATCGTAGTATTTTAATTTGCTGTACACTTTTTTTCCAAATAAATTACTCTACCCTAATGTATACTTAAAAAGCATTTTTACTTTCTCTTTTAGATAAAATGCTATATATATTTGAAGTGTACTATATTTTTTTTAGATTTTTTTTTAAATATACTATAAACTAGAAAATGTTGAAAACCCTAGAGCCTGCTGAGCGCCCTTTTTCAAAAGCTGGTGCTACAGCCACCGAGAAACGCAATCGCTTAACAAGAAAATGCTTATCAAAACTTTTGTTTTTGCCAAGTTGGTTAAATAATAAATAATTATCGTCGCTAAAAATACTCGTTTTATTTTATTTAAGGCTAATTAAGAAGAGAATTCGATTTTTTTTTTATGGAACAGTGTTTTTGTGAATACTCAGTGTAAAAAAGTGCCTTCAAAAATTCGATTAATCGATTATTTCTCAATAATTGCAATTATTATTTTTTGGCTTGTGATTAATCATATGATTAGTTATTCGATTATTTTTTATTTTTTTGCCATCCCTACTAACAGCTAATTTAAAAAGCAGTAATCGGTTGAAGTAAAATTTTCTGATGTTCCTCATGAACATCCGAATACATCAGTGTCCTTACTTTTTTGTTATTGCATTCTGCTTTCAATTGTTAAGCTTTTGGGCATAATTAATGAGTGACTAAATCCCAATGCTTAGCAAATGACAAACCAACACGCAAACAACCGTGTAGCCATACACACATACCCATATGTACATGCATACATACTTACTTTGGTGGATAAATGTGTTTGCTTAAGGGCTCGAAAAAATTAGGTTGCTGCCGCCGCACACAAAAAGGATAAGTAGCATGAAACCTCTGAAAAGTGTTTGGCAACACACTTACATACATCCACGCAAGTATTAGCATTTAGCCTTTAATACTTGTATGCCTCATGCCGCAGATGTGTTTGCAACTTGCTTGAGGGCATTACAATTAAATATTTGTTAGTTGTGTCGCGGTTTAGATAATGAAATTTGTTTTTGCTTTTTTTTTTATAGGAGCTTGCCTTTATGTTATCGGAGCTTTGCTGTGCGGGTATTGAGGCATGGCATTTGTTTACGTGTGTATGCAAGAAGATCAGGAAAGTCGTTAAAAATAAATTTCCGAACACTTAGCCGTACCCAATTTTCCTGTTTATCATTGTATGCTTTTTGGTGATAAACT
>NW_016213966.1:1139-1751 GCF_001687245.7 Rhagoletis zephyria | reverse complement strand
ATTGTTAAAATTTACTTTTTACACTATTTACAATTATTTACAAATTAATTAGGGTAGTCGGGATGTTTTGTATATGCCCTTGTATTCTGTATTTGTGGTTTTTGGTAGGTAATGAAGTAAATGTCTATATTGTATCGCTGTCAAAAATTTTACTGCATTTCTTACCCAAAACAACAAATACAGAATACAAGGGAATATACAACAAACCTTGAATACCTTAACCGGACCGTTACACATTCAATTTTCCCCTTTCAATTTTCAATACTCTTACACTTTTTCACTAACACACTCATATTTATTGCTTTAAATTTTTCCTTTTCAATTGAGTTTCAATTTTGCTTTAAAATTTTGATCAGATTTTCAGCATTGGTGTGCGAATTTTGTGAAAATAAAAAAATACTAAGCTTATGCATGTTAAAATGTTAATCTACAATGGAATTAAAATGGTAAATGTTCTTCAGAAGCTAGTTAGCTACATTGTTTTCTTGAAAGCGACATGTTGATAATGACATTGCTTCTCAAATTGAATGCAGCCTACGTAATGGCTTTCAATTTTGATGATTTTTGACAAGCAATGTGTGTGAGGAAATTGAAAGGCAAAACTGATTGTGT
>NW_016213966.1:0-1114 GCF_001687245.7 Rhagoletis zephyria | reverse complement strand
ACATAAATATGACCGCTTTCATAATGACAAAATAATGTAGTATTAAAATTTATTAAATAATAAAATATTAATTTAAATAATCAGATCAGTGAGTAATTCAATTAATTATTATTATTTGTGCTGTTAAAATGTTTAAAACTATGTATTTACATTTACTAATTACTAAGCTTTTATAAATAGGTAGGTAGGTAGGTAGGTAGGTTTTTTGTTGTTAAAATTCCAGTATGAAAATTTTAATATAAAATTATTAAAAAAAACTATTGTTAAAATTTACTTTTTACACTATTTACAATTATTTACAAATTAATTAGGGTAGTCGGGATGTTTTGTATATGCCCTTGTATTCTGTATTTGTGGTTTTTGGTAGGTAATGAAGTAAATGTCTATATTGTATCGCTGTCAAAAATTTTACTGCATTTCTTACCCAAAACAACAAATACAGAATACAAGGGAATATACAACAAACCTTGAATACCTTAACCGGACCGTTACACATTCAATTTTCCCCTTTCAATTTTCAATACTCTTACACTTTTTCACTAACACACTCATATTTATTGCTTTAAATTTTTCCTTTTCAATTGAGTTTCAATTTTGCTTTAAAATTTTGATCAGATTTTCAGCATTGGTGTGCGAATTTTGTGAAAATAAAAAAATACTAAGCTTATGCATGTTAAAATGTTAATCTACAATGGAATTAAAATGGTAAATGTTCTTCAGAAGCTAGTTAGCTACATTGTTTTCTTGAAAGCGACATGTTGATAATGACATTGCTTCTCAAATTGAATGCAGCCTACGTAATGGCTTTCAATTTTGATGATTTTTGACAAGCAATGTGTGTGAGGAAATTGAAAGGCAAAACTGATTGTGTCTCGTCGCGTTATTTAAGAAAATTATATATGTTGTATCAATTTAGATTAATATAATATTAATTGAAAATTATTTAAATTTTAAAAATGAGAGATCAGGGAGTATTTAAATTAATTATTGTTATGTATGCTGTTAAAATTTTTAAAACTATTTAAATTTCCTTTTTATTAAAGTTTTATAAATAGGTAGGTAAATAGGTTTTTTGTTAATAGAATTCCAGTATTAAAATCTACTATTTATAATT
>NW_016213965.1:0-1751 GCF_001687245.7 Rhagoletis zephyria | reverse complement strand
TATTTCGTATGCACAGTTTCCATATGCACAATTTCAGGGTGCCTTTCGGGTTGGCGTTGTCACAATCCTGGGATCCCGGGATTAGTCCCGGGATATAGACATCTATTACTTTTCAACAACTTGAATCGAAAAAATTGCTTCTATATTGTTTGAGAAGCTCTCCTACCATGAAATAAATAATAAATAAATGGGTTTGAAACCTACTTTTTTATTTAAAGTGGCGTTTTTATTTTTTCTCTCTGACCGCAGGATTTATTTTGAAGGACTTTGTAATTCTAAAAATATGATTAATTCCAAAAATTATTAAAAATTCAATGCAATGTAGAATAAAAATATTNTTGTAATTCTAAAAATATGATTAATTCCAAAAATTATTAAAAATTCAATGCAATGTAGAATAAAAATATTGGTAACAAATGCAATAGGAAATTTCTTTAGAATTTAAAAAATTTAAATTTTTTGGATTCACAAGCATTAATAGGTAATTTTTAAGCTGACAAAAGTTAAAAGAATGAAATTCGAGGATGTTATCGAGTTTATAGAAGCCCTTGACATTTAATTTTTTCAAACACAAATTTTGCGAAATTTCAACGATAAAATTTTAATATGACAATTTAAATATTTACCAGCCCTTCTGTACTAGAAACTTGAATCTGCTTAAATTCTACAGGATTTCCTCATTAATTTTATACCCTTACTTCTTCTCTACTCACATTTCTCTGAATTTTTGAAATCATTTTTGAATTACTGAGGTCAGAGTGAACAACTAAAAACGCAATTTTACTATATTTGGCCCATGGTTTCGCGATTATATTGATATTTGTGTTTAAAATTTACTATCGCGCGGTGTTATATGTATAATGAGCTAGACATTTATAAAAAAAAATATTAATTATTAAATAAAAAAGAAATATAGGCAGTAATGGTCAAGAATAGGAGTTTCTATTATTGAGATCAGTGCAAATTACAAATTACTTGCCGAGAATCACGGGATTTTCGAGACCTTAAAATGTGTTGGATCCCGGGATTAACATTCCTAGTGCCAACTCTATCCAGAAATATGTAGTGGTTAAGTATTTATTTGAACACCTTTTGTTTGAAACTCACATTTTACTTAACCGCTAGAAGCATGATAAAAAAATAGTATAGATAAATGGCAACCCTATTCAAGAATAGATGGGAATTAAAGTATGCATTTTCCAAAACCATTGCTGGGAGTGCATAAACCTTCCATTTGATACCCATATTGTGGTTCAAATAAGCTTAAGTTTTTAATAACTGTTGTTGTATTTTTTTTAGAAAGGTTTCAACCGCGTTCAAAAATATTTTTAAATCTCTTTGAATGCGTTAAGTTTTAATGACGAGTTTATAGTAATTCTACGAAAAAATGTATTTTCGCCATTTAAAATACATGGATAACTTCAAAGTCCCGGCGGCACGGATATGTATTGACCGATTTCAAAATAAAACAATATGTGCCTTCTTATTTTTGATATTCTTCAGTTCTAGAGGGTGGTCGCAGGAACAATCAAAAGATTGGTTGATTTTGCTATGTATTTTTGGGCCACCCTAATGTGCATACATGCAAATGTTCATATGTTAGTTGCATATTTATATGCACATTCATATCGTCGTTTAAAGTACAAAACCGCGTATCAAGCAAATGCAAAACCGCTTGTGTGAGATTGCATAGATTATTTTATAGAAAGTAAAAAAAACAGGTTATCTTTTTATAAAGCAATCGCATTTCT
>NW_016213964.1:0-1751 GCF_001687245.7 Rhagoletis zephyria | reverse complement strand
GTTTTGTACCAGACTGAAAATATTACAAAAATTCCACTTCAAATTTATCGAGAAATGTATTTAAAACAAGNCCCCATATGTAAATGCTACTTTTCTGATACATTTTAATATACGGGGACATACAAATAAGTAGCACTTACATATGCAAATGCATATCTTGTAAAAGCCCATTTGTGCTGAAAATAGTATCGCACAACACGTCCGTTCACTAAAAGTTTTGTACCAGACTGAAAATATTACAAAAATTCCACTTCAAATTTATCGAGAAATGTATTTAAAACAAGGACAACGTACATTCGCTTGCAATTCGCTAGAATTTGAATTTATTCGTGGAAATTCATGACTACGCATGAATGGTTCACACTAATACACTCATATAGCAATCACCCTTCAAGAATGCATACAACCTATTTCTACTGGGTATGTTCGCACGCACACAGTGACATCAATTGCACGCACACTACGAAAATTCTCTGTCGAAGCTGCCAACTTCTGTTCTAACCCTGCTAGGAAACCGCGGACTAGTGAATCAAATTTCTAGTTCCGTACTAGGTCTTTATCGCCAAAATGGAACAGCGAGCATCTCTGCAAACTCAGCTACAGCTAAAGGTATGTTAAACGTTCTGTTTAAGCGCCTTATGCATTTCCCGCATAAACAAAGAACAGCGAACACACACACGCACTTGTATTGCATTTGAATTTCAATAAATAACCGGTGCTCAACACTCCCGCTTGACGCACACCACCAAAAACTCTTACAGAGTTTAAGCGGCAAAGCCACAGCGCTACAAGCCGTAGGGACTCTGCATTAATCATTCCAGCTTTTTTTTTTATTTTTTAGTGAAAAAAATTTAAAAAAAAATCTAACTTTAACAGAAGAAAAATTAAAAAAATAACAGGTTCTGCGCCAAATTTTTGCACCTGTACTAAAGCCTGTCCTGTTACAAAAAAAAAGAATAAATTTACTGAAGAAGAAAAGCGATCGATAAATACGAAATATGATTGGTCAAATGAAAATGCGCAAAGATTTTTCGTATGAAATACGAGCAGTAAAGTGTGTTACTCATACGCCACGTACACCCAAGTATCACGGGATATGTGAGTTTAACTTGTTCATATAATATATTGGCTATAATAAGGGTATAAGTTTGTACTTACGAATCAGGTATATTTATGTACATGTTTGCGGCCGCCGCTATACGAACTCACCGTCGCAATCTTCGTGTAAACAAGGCGGCTAAAATGTTTGGTCGCGGACCCACCAAAATTAAATCTAGCCTACCAACCTACCAAATGGAAAAAAAACCTACCAGTTTTGTTAGGAAAGGCCCATGTGTGGCAACACTGCTAGGGAGTGAACAGGGCCCAATTGCACCAACGGCTTATCAGTTATCACTTTACAACTTTTGGATAAGCCTTTTTTTTGAAAAGTAAAGTTGATAAGTGTTGCGCTTTTTACTTATCATAAAAACTTATCAACTTATATAAAAAAGAGTAACCGAAATTTTTTTTGGATAAGTTGATTTGATAAGCATTGCACAACCAATTTCTTTTGCTTCTCAAATAGAGAACTTTACGAGTAATGTGCTTAGCTAAAATGATTACCATTTCTTAATGGAAAACGAAGGCTTAGCAAGCCCATGTGCGATTTGATAAACATCTTCAACATCTCTTTTTTTCTTACTATATCGCGCGCACAAAACAAAGCCAATAAATTGGCAGTCTTAAAAATTATTAAGGAAAAAAAGTAA
>NW_016213963.1:0-1751 GCF_001687245.7 Rhagoletis zephyria | reverse complement strand
AAACACATAGAAAGAGTGCAACAGCAATTTTGCACAGTTTTTTCATCACTGCTAATGAGCTTTTATCAGTAAGCTTTATGGTTAGAAGAGGGAGAATGCAAAAAACCAGAAACACGTGAAAGATGCGGTTTGTGGTGGTGAAGTAAGAGGAGGGTAATTGTCGTCGTCGTCTGCCAGTCAACACTGTTGATAACAGTCATCACACGTAAGTCAGACGGCAAAAGAAAAAATAGTAATAGTGAAAGTAAAAAAAGTAAACAAAAGTAAATAATCTTCAAGGTCAAGAGTAGGAGGAAATAGTCAGTGGAAATGCACATTGAATGCATAATCAGCCGCAGCAGCAACAGCAGTTGAGCGATTGAAGTGCAATTCAATGCAATTGTTGGCGTCTAGCGAACTTATTTTCCAATCAACAGGTAGACAGTGACGTAGATGAAAAAAACTGATGCAATTTTTGGTGCAAAATAATTAGACGGCTGAATTAATTAGAGAGAGTTAAAATGAGGTGAAAAGTGAGCATGGGAAAATCTTAACCTAATGACTTAAAACAACAACAACAACAGCAGTAGAAAAATTAGTAATCAGTAGTTGAAAAAATTTGACGTGCCTAATTTGTCAGTATTTTTGATATGTTTGAAAAAACGGTAGTAAATGGTTGATTAGAATTTAAACAATTAATTGAAAGTTTTGATAATGTCAATAGTTTGTTTGCATAAACAAAAAATATAACAAAACAGTTTTAAAGTTTTGTTTTTATTTAATTTTTACAGTTTTTTGTTAAAATTAAATTTAAATTTTGAACAACAACAAAATGAACGGAAAAATTTAAAATCAACATTTTTATTTAGTTTAAAACCCCAGTTTAGAAGTTAATTAAGGCAAAAAAACTTGTTTATGTGGCTTGATTTATTTATTTGTGAAAGTTTTCCGTAGGAGGGTCGTTGCTCGGTAGAAAACAAGTGAACTTGAATTGCCACACACATTTTTAAATGACGCTAACACTCATCAGAGAATGTAGATAAAAAACCGCAACTTATGCAGTCAAGTTCAAACGATATCAATTTCTAAGAAAAGGAACGACATATTTGAGATGATTTCGCACTTTTTATGAACTACAAAAAATGTACTTTTGATAACAAAAAAAGTTAAAAACTGCAAAACAAGTGTAAAAAACAATCTAAAGAGTGGATATTTTAAGCATCTCTGTTACTTTTGTTTTTATGAGCTACCCTCCTCTGTCACGCACTGTTTTCAAACACTGTTTCACTTGTTGTTGACAGATCATTTTTGCAAGAAATAACATGCATTAGGCAATACTGGTCTTTTGCTTCATTTGCATTTTATTACTCACTTTCACTTTTTTATGCTGCTGCCCCTGCTAAGATTTACAAATTATAACAATTGTGCACAAATCAAACTAGTTTTGCCCTTGAAATGAAAGAAACCGGCAAAAACCGTCGAAAACTGACAGGTTTACTTTGACGGGCAGAAACGTGCAATCTTTTCTCTTTTTACATGTATGCTTTGATCAAAATGAGAGCTAAAAAAGTGGTGGGTATAGCAAGTTTTACAAAAAAGGCAGCCAAAAAGAAAACTGAAAAGTATATTTTCAACCAATTTATCACAACCACCCTGTAGTTTTCCATTTTCTTTTCAAGTTTGGCACCCGTTGTTGTTGCATTGCATTTTTTCACTTTTGCTCTCTCTTTTTATTTTGTGATTTTTTCCGCTTTTTATCCTTTTCAATTCAA
>NW_016213961.1:0-1751 GCF_001687245.7 Rhagoletis zephyria | reverse complement strand
TAGGCTAGATTGGATTTTGGTAGGTTCCGCGACAATAATAGTTATTTGCCAAAAATATAAAGTATGTATATCCAAATATTTTAGAAACCTTGTTAAAACGAATATTTCACCGATGCCTTCGTATAACGTCGACCGTAAAGATGTAAATATACATACCAGATTCGTAAGTACAATATTGTCAATATACAAATGTACATTGTACATCCAATGTATACTCACTGAAGTCCACCGTTGTCCACCTGACTGAGACTTCATGGTAAGACTTGGGGAATATCACCAAAACTACGGTGAATACGGTAGTAAGACCCGTTGTGGCGTTGGCCTGATGGCAAAAACTAAGCAAGTAAAGGCGTATGCTTGAGCAAGCTCGTGGCCATCGCAGAAGATATGGGCACCTGTCCAACGGATGCCCTTTATTTCATTACAGGCATTCCTCCTTTGTTTACTCCGTTTGAAAAAGAGGCCTGCTGGAGCGCCCTACCACTGCCTAATATGATCAGCAAGAAAATTGGAGATTTTCTGGGTCATTTGGAGGTTCTAAAGGCATTCCTGGGTAACCCCAAGTTATCCTTCTACAAATCCTACAACGTCAGAATTCCTGAAGAGGACTGCTCTGTGAAGTGATAATAAGTATGGTATACCGACGGATCAAAGATGGACAACGAGAGTACTGGGGCAGACGTATTTGGACCAAGATCGTGAAAAAGTCTGCCAATTTGCACATACCCAACTAAATTTTAGACTGAAGTCTTCGCAATCGACGTCTGTGTAGAAGGACAAATGAGGCCAAAATAAAAATAATATCAGATAGTCAGGCATGCNACTCTGTTGAACCACTTGCATGGTCCATAGCCTTTGCGACCTGGTGGAGGAAATCCCAGAGCATATTCCGTGTGACTGTCCACACAAATTTGAAACATGGCACCCTCCAGAGTGCATTACTTCTTAAATAGCCTAAGGTTGGAGTGATTACAAATAGGGTTAAGCGCAATAGATCTTCTTAGGTCGCAGCGCGAATATCACCGACGTGATAATAATTATTATTATAATGTGTACGTGTAAAGAGACAAATATTTGTGTACTTAAGTCTGTACAGTAAAATTAATTGTTATACGTGGTTAATTTGTTTTTATTGTACTTGTGTGACCATTTAAATTAGTAGTATGTATGCAGAAATTGTATAGTACGCTTCTTAGCTTTTAGAGAGATAATTGTTTCATTGACTATGGCGACTGTATGTTCTGGGATTTCTTACTTCAAAGGGTACAAGATTTGAAAAAATACTGGTGTTAATGTATCAAGCTTAGAAACGACTAACTTGAGAAAAAAAACACTTTTTGGCTGAGAAAGGATTTTTTCATCCACAAAGCCATTGACGAAAGCTTAAAGGGGAAGGAAATAAAGTGAACCCCCTTGAGCGTTGGAAACTTGAAATTCTTTGATAGAGAAGAGGAAATTACCTGAATCCCGGTTTTTTTTGAGTATTTTGTAGTAGCTCTCTTCTACATAAAACAATGTTGCATTTACATACACAAACGTTGTTTTTTCATGCTTGAAAAGTTTACAAAGTATTTTTTTGTTTGTTTATTTAGTAAACCCATTTGCCGAATTAGATGACCACGAAGCTTTAGCTGAAATTCTGAAAGAGCTGAGATCGTTGAAAACTCAAGTAAGGAATAGTGACGAGGGGAATCGCAAATGTGTTACACGGTTGACAGAAGAGGTTATAACTCTCCAATCAGAGATAAGGC
>NW_016213960.1:1087-1751 GCF_001687245.7 Rhagoletis zephyria | reverse complement strand
GTGTCACATACGTACCTATGTTCTACCAGCAACTTGAAGGCGAAATAAACAGCAATCAGATTATTCCCTGCAGGGAAACCGCGGACTAGTGAATCAAATTTCTAGTTCCGTACTAGGTCTTTACCCCCAAAATGGAACTAGGCCGATAGGAACTAGATCCCCACCAGTCCAAAATCGGCGAAAAGTGGTACTTTTAAGAAACTAAGTTTTTCAGTTTCTTTCACTACAAATCTATACCTAAAGTCACGAATTTAGAAATGGTTCGGAACTATAGAGAAAGGGATGCAGAACGAACTAGATCCTATTTGTCGAATTTAGAGCTATTTCGGAACTATCGAATAAGGGATGCAGCGGGGGGCTTGTTTACTTTACATAGATATGTGTTCGGCGGCTTTTTCGTTCAAATACGCTTCTATTCTGTGCTTCGCAGATGCTATTTCATAGTTTGGTAATACAAAACAAAGCTTTGTGTTGACATATTAACATCTTGGGGCCATCTGGAATCTAACCAATAACAGCGAGCACCTCTGCAAAGTCAGGTACAGGAAGGTATGTAAACGTACATTTCTTACAATCAGTCAAACAAATTTAATTTCAAATTGAAATAACGTTTCTTTGAAAATAATGTAAAATCGCACACGGAAGAACCGAAAAGATTGAAAAA
>NW_016213960.1:0-942 GCF_001687245.7 Rhagoletis zephyria | reverse complement strand
CCCAGTTCAGAACTAGAGATTTTCCCCACAGGGATTATATTAGCATGCAAATCTAACAACACCCCTGCAAAAATCGCGACTACTCCATGCATGCGTATAAAGAGTACTCCCTAAGGACCAAGGAGTACTCCAAAATTAACCACAATTCATATAAAAAATATGGTCCAATTAACATTGCGATGTCCTAGGGCAGGACCATATACTCCATCCCCGCATTACATCAGAGTAGCACAAAACTAATAATACTCCAACATATTAACAATGGCATTGTTCCTATATTTTTTCGTTTGTACACGCTTTTGTTCTTCACTTCTCAAATACTTTTTCGAAATTAATAAAAACCAAGACCAAAATCAAAAATTANTCACGTTTCGTTAAAACACGAGCAGTGATCGGATAACAAACAATAAGCTAGCGCAGAGACACCAGTTGGTCCGCTACACCATGGCAGAGGAGTACTTTTGTAAGTACTCCAATTTACCACAAATAGACTACATGATCCAACGATTTTTGCAGGGACCTTGTCTTCAATATTCACAAAAACAACATCCCCAATAAAATCCCACCAACAAAACGAAATCGGTATACGAAATCGCATGCAAAGGGAGCGGAAACGAATGCTGCAATAAAGNCTTGTCTTCAATATTCACAAAAACAACATCCCCAATAAAATCCCACCAACAAAACAATGTGGTATACGAAATCGCATGCAAAGGGAGCGGAAACGAATGCTGCAATAAAGTGTACATTGGCACAACGAAACGACCAATGGGAGTTCGCCTAGCTGAACACGAAGCCGACATTAGAAAGAATAATAACAGCACTGCNAAATACAAAATTTGTTCCTTGTTGTACAATTGTTTTTTGTACATATCAACAAATTATATTATAACAATAACGTCCTTATATTTGTTTCTTGTTGATATTTAATAAAGAAAACGC
>NW_016213959.1:0-1751 GCF_001687245.7 Rhagoletis zephyria | reverse complement strand
TCGCCCTCAAAGAGTACTGAATCCTTTTACGAGGTGCAAACAGCTTGGGCAGTACTCAGGCAGATGACTCCTTCTTTTTTGACGGCTGGCTTTGCCTCTGTCTTTGCGGGCATTGTCCTTCACATGGTCACTGACTGGGCTGTCTTTGAAGCGGTAAGCTACTTTGCGAGTTTATCAGAGCTGTACATACTAAAAACGACATTGTTAGATTCCCCAACTGGAAATCATGGTGCCCGCCTTTCTGGGGCTGATTGGCAACATTGAGACGACTCTCGCCTCGAGACTGTCGACGCACGCCAACCTCGGCACACTGGACACCTGGCACGGACTGAAGACGATCCTGACGGGAAACATGCTGGTGATACAGTGTCAGGCGTCAACGGTGGGCCTCTTTGCCGCCCTGGCCTCACTGGCAATGTCGACGATCAAGGAGGAGACGAGGGATGCGATCACGCTGGACAATGTCCTCGTGCTGGCTTCAGGATCAATGATCACCTCGATTATCGCCAATTCGCTGCTCGCCACCGTCATCAGTATTGTCATCATTATGGCCAGGAGGTTTAAAATTAACCCAGGTGAGAACTTTGAAATACAAACGAGAGAGTTTTGAAACATCATAATTTTCTTTTGGGTTTTTCCTTTCCCGCAGACAACATCTCCACACCGGTGGCCGCATCAATGGGCGACGTCTGCTCGATCACCTTTCTCGCCGTCATTATGCAGCAGCTTTATGAGTGGCAGAGCAGGGTGCTCAACATTGTCCTCATTCTCGCCTTCATCTCCATTGCACCCGTTTTTGGGTACTTTGCACGGCAGAACCGGTACACAAAATCGGTCATCTACACGGGCTGGTCGGCCATTCTGGGCGCTGTTATTGTGGAGCAGCCTGGTGGCATGGTCATGCAGTCGGCTTTTGAGAAGTACAAGGTCATCTCTACCTTTCAGCCGCTGGTTAATGGTTTGTTTGTTTGCTTTGAATGGTTTGATTTGCACTGTTTACTAACACTGGTTGTTTTGTGCCACACACAGGCATCGGAAGCAATCTTGTCGGCATTCAGACGAGTCGGATGTCGACCTTTTTGCATTCAGTCAGCAAGAAGGGACAACTGCCAGAGAGCAATTCTCGCTACTGTGTTGGCCCCTTTTGGGTTTTCCTATCTAGCGGTACGAACATTTGTAGACAAATTTTTGTTTCATTTTATAAGTTTAACGCGGTTTTATCTTTTTCCCCCTTAGACACCAACGCAAAGATGGCCAGGCTGCTGATGTTGGTTGTCGTGCCGGCGCACATCTTCTTCATTGCCTTCATCTACCTGATGCAGTCCAAATTTGATTTTTCCGTCATGCTCACCGGCTGGTTCATTGGCTCCTACAGTGTGGCCGTTTTCATTCAGCTGGCCATTCTTCTCTATCTCGCCTACATTTCCGTTTTTTGGGCTTGGAGGCACAAGATCAACCCTGACAACTCGGCAATTCCCTTTACCTCGGCGCTTGCCGACGTCCTGGGCAACTGTCTCATGGCGGCGGCGTTCACCTTTCTCAAAGCAGTCAACGATCCGAATGCGAACATTGTCGATGAGACGGTTGCCTCTTCCCTTTTGACTGCATGTGCCAATGCTACCAATACTATCATTTAATTTGCATTCTATGCTTTCTTTTCTCATATTTTTCTTTTTCATTACCTCTCTTGCATTTCTCCAAACTACTGACAACAACAAGCTATTGCTGCTGTTTTTAAATGGTTTCATTTT
>NW_016213958.1:0-1751 GCF_001687245.7 Rhagoletis zephyria | reverse complement strand
TGAAACAAAAAAACTATTGATATTTCCTTTTTGATAATCAACGAAACGAGATTTTTTTCGTTAACAATTTTTGATAACTAACGAAACTATTTTTATTTTCATATTTTTTTTATTCATAATAAGCAAATGAAATTTTTTGATAAGTTGTTTTTTTAATAAATAACGAAACGAAATTTTTTTGTTTATATAGTTATGCAGCCCTGGTTTTAGGGCGCAGGCCCCAAAACTGATCCTTAAACGACGCCATCTGTTACCTTTTATTGTTTTGCAGCATGCTATCGCTGAAGTAACTGCGGATGATTTGCAGCAGATAGTCGCGCGAGTATCACGTGGCCAGAATAATTCTCTATTTCCACAAAGAGGAGAACTGTACGCGATAAGAGATTGTCGATGTCCCAATAATTACGGTGAACGATTAGAGTCTGAATGCAAAAAAATCCAAGACAGAAAAGCTCCTGGGCCAGACGGGATGTATGATGAATCATCTCCTTCGTAATTGCTGGATTGATTCAGGTAGATATCCTGGCAAACGAGATGCAAAAAGTATATGAGCGTGTACCTGTGGGAAATACAAGTTTAAGCTGAAAAGAAGTTCAGAGAAAGAGAAAGGTCGCTCTATATAAATCTGAAAAAAGTGTTGCGATGAATCGGAAAACGGTAGGTCGACTCACAAGCTCATCCAGGCATTAAAAAATGGCTGGAAAGAGCCCACGGAGACTCAAACTACTACATACTTAGCGCAGCTTCTTTCGGAACATGGTCTCTTCACACTGCCTAACTTGTACAAGTCTTATGTAGACTATATGTTGAAATAGACAGAGAACTGGCATAAAATATGCACACAAATCCCTCTAACAACAGGATATTGCTCCTGGTTGCTGCATTTTATGTCTTCTTTACGTCCAAAGTGACGATAGCGTAGTATTTAATTCAGCAGAGCACGCCCTCCGCGGTTCGTTTCCTCTACTACATATGTTTGCTACTAGTCCAATTGCATCAACCGTAGATCTTGCCCTTCAAAAACCTAACTGTTTGTCGGAAAGATCATTAGTGCTTTCTAAAAACTCCTGCAGAACTTTTTTTTAAACCCTTCCAACTGTACCGAGCATACATGGCGGTCAGTGTGCGGACGGTTGATCGAGTTGCTTCCCGGGTTTGAGAAGCAGTTAAGTTAGCTATGTTATGTTATGTTAGATACGTTGCGTTAAGGTATGTTATGTTAAGTTACTAGGGTATGTTATGTTATGTTAAGCTATGCGTTGCCTTAAGTTATGTTATGTTAAGTTACGTTGCGTTAGGGTATGTTATGTTACGTTAAGTTACGTTGCGTTAGGATATGTTGTATTATGTTAAGTTACGCTGCGTTGCCTTAAGTTATTTTATGTTATGTTACGTTGCATTATGATATGTTACTTTTAGTTATGTTATGTTATGGTATGTTACGTTGCGTTGCGTTAAGTTATGTTGTCCTAGATTATGTTATGTTATCTTATGGTATGCTATGGTATCTTAGGTTATGTTATGTTGTCTTATTTTTAATCTTATTTAATTTTATTTTATTCTCATGCACCTGCCGATACGCTCTCTGAGTTGATGGCCTTTACGTTAACTGCCTTTAGTCTCACCGATTATGCTATGCACAACCGCCAAGGCGGTTATTCTGAAATGCTACAACAACAACAGTAATGTACAAATGCTGTCCTGGTCAGTGCCACAACATCGCAGCGTAGCGTAGCGTGGTTAGCCTCTGG
>NW_016213957.1:0-1751 GCF_001687245.7 Rhagoletis zephyria | reverse complement strand
AAATAAATTAAAGTAAAAGGTATAATATTTTAGGAAAAAGCAATTGCATCGTTTTTATTCATAACTAGCACTAGAGAAGCAGATCCACACTAACTTCAATCATAATATGATATATTATGTACTATCAGCTTATTTGTGCATAAGTAAGCTAAGTCTTCTGAAACAGCTGCCAACCTATTTAATTTGATAACTTGAGTTTGCCTTTTTCAACAGGCGGCAACCCTCTTTAATATTCTAAATATTCAAACTAAGGATATCTTACCACCTTCGCTTCACGCTATTTTTTAATATGTCATTTAACTTATGCATGCTTTAACTAAATTCTAATTTGAAAACAGGTGGCAATCCTATTAAAAAAATGTTAAAAACAAAACCTTGTTAAGCCTTTTTCGACTGACACACATATTGCGATACATATTTAAATTAATTCAAGTTGAATTTTATTTCTATAAGATATGGCAACCCTCCTAACTAAAGTTCAGAAGAAAACATTTTTAACCCATACCAATTTATACTCATACTGTAATAATTCATTTGACTTATTAATTAATTTGAGTTTAACTTTTTCCTCTGGTGTCAACTCTCTTTAATGTTCTAAATGCTCAAAAATTCATGAAATCGATTTAACAAATCTTTTATTTTAAAAATGAGATTTTGTTATAATATAGTTTTTAAAACCAAACACGAATATAATACCTTCAGAGGGTAATAATAAATAACACAATTACAAACATACATATATATATGTATTTTCTATTTATATTTTTTCTAGAGCTAAGCGACATATAAGAGGCGTTCATAAAGTTCAACAAGACGAAGAGGTCGAAAAGCTCGTAGTAAGAATAAAAATAAAGAAGGAATACCGAGGCCGAATAGTCGAATTTTTGGAAAAAACTGAGGATGAAACATCTGCTTAAGTACAATTCTTTAGTCATGCAATTACTACACATTAGGCGTGTTTTTTTTACATCTACGCTTAATGTGTAAAAAAAATAAGCATTACTTAAAAACAGGTAATTTGGATTTTATCAACAACTATTCATAAGCACACATAAAGATTTTCGCTTACGGCTCCATACAAATTTTAAGCGCAGATACCAAGGTGTATTTAAATACGCCTAAAGTTAAATACACCTTGGGAGATACGTAGTATGGCAGATACGGTATTACGTATGCGTGCATGGTGAAATAATAAGGTGTTGTTACTTACGCTGCGTTTACATAAGACAATTTGAGACAAGACAATTGAGAATATATATTAGTTGTCAAATTGTTGTGTAAAGTAGGCGTCCAGACAATTATACAGACAATAAATTTTTCAGCAGCCGCCGTTAGTGTCGTTTGGCGTGAATTTCATATTATTTACTAAAATATCCAAACACAAGCCACATTTTCTTAATTCTGCGATTTTTTGCGGTTTTGTCTTGCGTCTTTTTTTCAAACTAACCAAGACCTGAACGAATTGTCCAATTTACTGTCCAATTCACTGTCTTCGAAAAATCAAAGATAGTGACGAAGACAATTGTCTTTGTGTGTGTGTATTAGTAAAACAGTGTGAATGTATTGCTATTGTCTTGGCAAAATTGTCGCATGTAAACGCCGGGTTAGGAGGAGATTGTTTTGTAATTTTGGCAATTTCGGCATACCAGCGTTAGAGTAATGCGTACTCTATTTATTCCAATTTCATTTCTGGACAAAATGAAATAAAAAATGGAGCACACAATTTTGTGAAAAAAGTATGCGTAGTATCA
>NW_016213956.1:0-1751 GCF_001687245.7 Rhagoletis zephyria | reverse complement strand
AAATCTGAGCAAGAGTTAGCCCATCGCCTGGAACAAGTTTTTCTTCGATTTGACAACGCTGGCCTTCGCCTGCATAAAGATAAGTGTAAATTCAATGAGCCAACGATAGAATTTCTAGGATTTAAGCTGGATTCGTTTGGTATCCGACCAGCTCCAGGGAAATTGAAAGCTATTCAAAACGCACCACCACCAAGCGATAAAAAACAACTACAAGCGTTTCTAGGGCTTCTTAATTTCTACCACTGTTTTTTGCCACACAAAGCAACAATTGCTGAGCCCTTGCATCGCCTGCTCGACAAAAATTGCAAATGGTTGTGGACGTCGCATCATCAAGAAGTTTTTGAGCAACTCAAACAACTTATCGTGTCTGATCGTGTTCTTGTCCACTACGACGAGAAGCTGCCTCTTGTGCTTGTGTGTGATGCATCGCCTTTTGGAGTTGGCGCAGTCTTGAGCCATCGTATGCAAGACGGTTCTGAAAGACCAGTGGCTTTTTACTCTCGCACATTGAACAAAACTGAAAGGAATTATGCACAAATTGACCGGGAAGCTGTAGCAATTATTGCTGGTGTCAAGAAATTCAACGACTACTTATACGGTACGCGTTTTACGATTGTCACCGATCATCGTCCCCTACTTGGTATTTTTAATTCAACAAAGCCTATTCCCGCAGTCATTTCTAATCAAATGCTTAGAAGGTGTATCTTTCTCAACGCTTACGACTTTGAAATCATTCATCGCTCTGGGAGCAGAATGGGAAATGCAGATTTTCTTAGCCGTTTTCCTGTTGACACATACGCCAAAAAAGATGAGGAACCATCTGAAGTGTTGATGATAGAAATGACTACGCATCCCGTGCTCGACGCTAAACAAGTCGCTTCGCTCACAGCAAAAGACTCCGATACATCTATGGTGCTAAGCTGGGCGTTAAGGGGGTGGCCGAATACTCTAACTCGTGAAAATAAACTATATCCCTACTTCGTACGTCGCACTGAGATATCAACATTAAAAGGATGTTTATTATGGGGTAATCGCGTCATCGTACCTCCGGGTGGTCGACAAGTAATCCTGGATGCACTGCATGCAAGCCACCCTGGAATTGTGCGCATGAAAGCCTTAGCGAGGAGCTACGTGTGGTGGCCCCAAATAGACGCTGACATCGAACGCGTAGTCAAGCTTTGTACACCATGCCAAGTTACACGCCACAACAACTCGCAAGCTCCTGTACACGTGTGGGAGTCGACCAAAGTTCCATGGTCACGACTACACATTGACTTCGCAGGCCCTTTTCAGGGCCGACAATTTTTCATTGTAGTAGACTCTTACTCTAAATGGCTAGAAGTTTTTATCGTGAAATCAACATCGTCAGAAGCCGCTATCAAGCCATTACGTACCTTGTTTTCAACACACGGCCTACCTGATTCTATTGTTTCTGACAATGGCACCGCCTTCACTTCGGAGTTATTTAAGTCATTTATGAACGATAATCTGATAAGACATATCCGCAGTGCTCCATTCCATCCGTCCTCAAACGGACAGGCTGAGCGTATGGTACAAACAACTAAACAGTTTTTTAAAAAACTGTCTACGAAATGCGATATAAATTTAGAGCTTGTTCGAGTCTTGTTTAACCAACACATCACACCACATGCATCAACCGGACAGTCGCCAGCAGAGCTAATGTTTAACAGGAAGCTTAAACCATATTTTGATAAAATTCATCCACATGAATTAACCGCACAAACCGATAA
>NW_016213955.1:0-1751 GCF_001687245.7 Rhagoletis zephyria | reverse complement strand
TGCGCTTCTACTAAAACTGCTTTCTGAGATATTGGCGTTAAAGTTTTTAATGTGTTATAACTTTCTTGTTGATGTAGTGTATAAAAAAGTAGTATTGTTGTAGTATTGAAAAAAATTGTCTACTGCGGAAAAAATCGTCAGATTACCAGCCTAATTTAACTGTAATTAACGCTTTCGATCGAAAAACGTGTTACCTATGTTTTTCCTGAGTTNTGCGCTTCTACTAAAACTGCTTTCTGAGATATTGGCGTTAAAGTTTTTAATGTGTTATAACTTTCTTGTTGATGTAGTGTATAAAAAAGTAGTATTGTTGTAGTATTGAAAAAAATTGTCTACTGCGGAAAAAATCGTCAGATTACCAGCCTAATTTAACTGTAATTAACGCTTTCGATCGAAAAACGTGTTACCTATGTTTTTCCTGAGTTACATTTTTTTTTTTTTAATGTTCAGTGGCCCAAATTATGCAAAAAAAAACTCCTTTTAAAAATGTAATTTTCATTTCGGAAAATAGTGTTTTTATACGAGTAGTATTTAGTTCCTTCAAACGATGTATTTCAATGTGCATACAACATGAAAATTTTGTACAAAATTCCTCAGGCGGCGAACGCCGCCGCCGCCGCGCCGATATTTTCGTAACTCGGCGGCGGCGCGTAAGAAATTACAAAAAACGGCGGCGGCGGCGGCGTGGCTCGGCGGCGTATACCTCTAGCCAGCATAACATGATAATCATAGCCGAAAGGAGCGAAAGGTTTTTGTCTATGTCCGGTGACCACGGCGTGTGTGCTGGCGCTTATACCCGGAGCTTCAATTAGTCGTGGTTCATATACGTGTTCACCAAATAAACCTTCGTCGTTGGCATTCAACCGCCCAAACGAGAATTCTATTTACACACTAAGAATATTGAACCATGAAAATAATCAAGCAACATGCCACAACCTTATAGTGTGATCCCCTCTATCTCACACCCCACCATGCCTAGTAGCGCGTTCCGAATGTTAGTGGCTGCTCCTGTATCCAACCCTACCATTGGCTTTAGAGATGTTATTAAATAGCCCCACGTAGCCACCTACACTTGCCCTAGAACCAGACAAACTAGAACACTTAGCCTTCCATTTTACAGCGCTATTATCAACTTGCAATGTTGTGTGTCCAGACACCATTTGTTGCTATAAAACCTTTGTTTTGCTAAGTTCCTATAAAAAGTCGGTTGAGAGGTAGATGTCGCCCTATGCACTACGTACGCTACACCGGAAATGGACGATAGGCCATTTCTTTGAATGAAATTAATTTGTGCTCGTATGTACATATGTACATACATACATATACATGTGTGTGCATCTATCTATTAATATCTTTGAATTATTTTAATATCTATTGCAAAATTTTATACAGAAAAGACTAAAAACTAGAAAATAAATAATATAAAAATACTTTTTAATATACATCGCCTTTATAAATGGACTAAAAAGTAGAAAATAATAGTTCTCAGTCCCATAGAATTTGTTTTGATAACTTTTGATTTTGAAATTTTAGCAAAAATCATTATATACAATTTATGAGATTGAAAATGAAAGGCGTGGGGCGCATGTAATAGACCAGAATTGATATGAAGGGTAATATATGTATGTATTTATGCGGATATATGAATAACGACCGCTTAAAATAGATTTCAAATTTGTTTTTTCTCTGTAGAAATTTTAGGTCTATGTTATGTAGTTTGACTATTGTCAATTAAATCGAATGCTTTGTAT
>NW_016213954.1:0-1751 GCF_001687245.7 Rhagoletis zephyria | reverse complement strand
AATAAAGATTCCTGTTTGGACCGACAAACCAAGGTCAAGCAAATCATTGCCGTTTAAAATAGTTACCAATTGCAATTCTTTAGCGATGACTCTTGAAAAAAAGCAGTTGAATCCCAGGATTGAGCCCTTGAACTTGAAAATTATCATGGGACACATATATGCCCTAAGTGGAGCGGAAATTGCACTAGTTACATACTCATACTGAGGAAGTTGAATTTCAGGTTCAAATAGTCCAAGAGCTATTAGATTCATATGGGAGCGCTTAGAAAACGAATTTGTTAGGGGTTTCGAATGGGTGGATGGTCTGGTTTATAGAGTAGTGACGGGCCGTAGAAAATTGCTGTTAATACCTGGTGAGATGGAATCCAGCATCATACGCCTAATTCATGAGAAGATTGGCCACCAATCGGTTGATAAAACCCTAGTAAGCTAAATATTTATTAGCGGTTCCCAAATATGAGAGCGAAAGTAGACAAATTTATCAAGAACTGCTTCAAATGCTTAATGTATGCTACTTCTCCTAGAGCTAGGGAAAGGAACTTGCATGTTATTCCTAAGACTCCGTTACCGTTCGATACTGTCCACATTGATTAATTTGGTCCACTGCCATTACTTAATTAGAAGCGTAAGCACATACTGGTTGTGAATTACACCTTCACTAAATTTGTGAAATTGTATTCGACCTATTGCTCTAGCTCAAAAGAAGTTATTGCCGCTCTTGGAAAATATTTCAGTTATTATAGCCGCCCCAGATGTATAATTAGCGACAGAGAGACATGCCACACATCCCTAGAATTAAGTGACTTCCTCTCTAAGAGAAATATCGACCACAGAAAGGTTGCCGTCGCCTCTCATCAGCCAAACGGACAGGACGGACGCGTGAATAGGGTTATTAAGACAATGTGAGGGAAATTGACTGATCCCATAAACCATGCCGACTGGTGCGGACGATTATTGGAAGCCTAATATGCTATTTATAATTCTATTCATAGTATTTTCCGACACACTGCTAGACGACTTTTATTCGGGATGATGAATACTCCCAAGCTAAAACGTTCACTGATGCCGAACAAGGCTTAATATCCATCCGCCAAAGTGAATTGAAACGATTTCAACTGACAAAGTTGAATGTAAGAATTATGAGGTGGGTGACGTATGTATGTTATAACACTGATACGCCTGTAGGAGTTAAGAAGAAGTTCATGCCGCGGTACAAGAGACCATATGTTATATATAAGGTGTTGGAAAATCATCGGTACGTTATTCACGACCTCGAGAATTGTCAATTAACTCAGTTACCTTACGTTGGAGTAGTAGAGGCCCATCGTGTACGGAAATGGTTACGCAAACCGGATGATGGCCCTGCGGAAGCCGCAGGCACAGAACAAGACCTCTTAGAGATTAACTGTATTATAAGGCAATTGCCAGCTTGACCGAGTTGTAAACATAGTATAAGTGTTATAGTCAAATGCGACCATGTACTTTTGTAATAGAATCCTTTGTCTAGGCAACCCTAATGGCTGCCCTAGTTGTTAAAAATAAAGTAATGGCCGCTCTCTTTCCGGACGACCAGCCAAGTGACTGAATGCGTTTTTATTTGTGCTTCTGCAAATCTTATTGCATTAAGATAAGTATAATCAAAATTCAAGCTTTACATTTTTTTTTGAGGGGTTTCAGCATTTTCTTCCATGTAACGTATGAACAAAATCTATTTTTATGTGGAAGAAAATGCGACACTCGACAAAAAAAAT
>NW_016213953.1:0-1751 GCF_001687245.7 Rhagoletis zephyria | reverse complement strand
TTTTAAAAAAAAAGTTATCAAGCTCTTAAAAAATCACCCGTTACATTTTTCTGACTTCGTGGCTTTCTTGCTTCCACGTTAACAAATCTTGTAAGCATTCCGCTCAACTGTATCCATAGCCATATCCGCTTCCTTAACTCCTTTACACCATTTTTGTCCACATGAATTTCCGCTTTAGTTTTTATGTGTATATGTAATTGCCTTAATAACATACATATGTACGTATGCAGATATATATTCATAGATATGTTCGAAGCCAAGGCCGAATTTTGCTACATAAGCTATACTCTCTAAAGTTCCTTATATCTATCCACGTTCAACCCAAAGCTATGTATGTATATAAAAAGTACACACACTAATCATAATTGAAATTGTAATTCCAACAGCAGTTTTTGGTCAATTTATCAAAACTTTATTCGGGCGTGCTTTGTGACAAGCTTACAAAAACAACCAAAGCGCTTTTATGATTTTGTGCTCAAATATGGTTAGTAACGTGCAGTGTTGCCATTTTTAAGGAAAAAAAAATGCATACCAAATCTTGTAATAAATCAAAGCATACTAATGTAAGTTTAAGTAAGTACGTACCATATACCACTGATGAAAAAGTACGCAAAACTAAGCCATTTTCCAAGCAGATAATAGCCTGAGTGGGGCTATATCGAAAGAATTGGCTGAATGCAGTAGAATCCAATGTAATGTTTTTTCACACGCAACGAGTGGAAGAATTACGAGCAAAGGCATCGTAAAATAATCTAGATGAAGATTTCCTTGACTCTTGTCATTTTAATTCGCATTTTGGAAAATTTTCTTACCCAAATTGGAAACAATTGTGACAATTAAAAAAGGCATATTGAGAAGTAAGCTACTGGTTGAATTTTCCCGCGTAGTAGCTTTAAATGCAACACTGCTTCTATCAGTTACTTTTTTACTACTATACAATTTTGCAATTTTTTAGATTTTGATGAAAATGGAAAATGTGGATTTCATGTGCTTATAAAGCATTACTGTTTCGTCATGTCAGAAATCGTCGACAAAATCCAAGAAGTGATATTAGATGATTGGAAAATGAGATTGGTTGAGGTGGCTGAGCTAATAGACATCACCAGTGGGTGGGTATATCACATTTTAAGCATACATTTGGACATGAAAAATCTTTCGCTCGATCATAAGCCTACCCGTGTGACCAATTCAAAGGGGTATTATAACTGCATCACTAAGGCACCGTGAAAACTTTAGAGTTCTGNCGCGGCCCGATAGCTTCGGCATTGATTTGAAGCAAAACCGGACGCATTTCACATAATATACATCCGAAATTTAGCGAGTCTCTGGAGAAGTGTGCATTTTGAAAAAGTCGAATAACGGCAACCCTGGTAAAAAGCAACTTAAATGTTATTCGAATTTGGTTTCTTATGTACATATGCACATACATACATACGTAACTATATATGAATGTACTGCGTGTGCAACTGCCGCAAATGAGTTCTTCACTCAATCGCCTAAGTCATTCGTATCTGCTAGTAGTCGTAAAATTTTATGTTATTAGACAAGATTAGCTATTTATGCTTAAGAATATTTGAATCTGAATTTGCATTTGAATTCGAATTTGTATGCTCGAATGCTTGCGTCTTATCAGTATCTATCATCAGCACACATGCATGTGCCGCAGTATGCCTTTCTTGTTGTAATTGCAATAAAACAACTGCAGTTCAAGGGAAAGGATTCACTATACGTTTGTAAGGCGGTTATGGTGT
>NW_016213952.1:0-1751 GCF_001687245.7 Rhagoletis zephyria | reverse complement strand
TTTACTCACTGGAGATGTTGGGCAGTTAACTATAGGTATGATCTTGGAAAATGTGACATAATTATGTCCTGAAGATTCTTTGGTTACAAACTCGAAAGGCTTCGGTAGCTGAACTATTTGCTTCAGTATTTCTATGTCATTTTTTGCTATCATTTCAGGACAAGTATAAGTTGGGATGAAATTTTGGACATAACCAAAAATCTTTCCAGCATGTAAAGGAGTGAATTCCAGCGCGTTCTAACGTCTAGGATGAATTTCTTGGTGGATCCTTCCGGAACTCTTGCTCGATCCAATTTGCAGGTTCATTCGCTACGAAAGAAATAGAACGCGCACCCTTTTTTCGTAGAATTGTCAAAATTGGCGTCACCCCGACGTTGGCGCCTTCTGGCGGTTTTCATTGGCAACTGCCCCAGACGGCCATGACAGTTCTGTCACGCAGCAAATTTTCAATGAGCCTAATGAGACTGACCTCAACCCCAAGCTTATCTAGCGACCTAGCTATTGCGTCCGGCAGGACATTATTAAAAGCCCCCTCGATATCGAGGAAGGCTCGTTCGGCAAAGTCCTTGTGAGTGCAGGCTTCGTCTAATGACAACTGCACGAAACCTCCGCCACGTTTTGCAGCTGCACAGGTATAATGCCATCGGGTCCTGGGGATTTGAAGCGTTCGAACAAGTTAATCGCCCACACCAGGCGGCGCTCATTCATGAGGTCAGAAAAAGCGGTGCGGTCTCCACGCACTTCCCCTAAGGAGATTTCTTCAGGGGAGGGATTGCAAGGAAAGTGAGTATCCAGGAGCAAGCTAAGCGACTCATAGTCCAATGTCCTGCCTCATCCCTCAAGTAACCCAGCGGAGCAGAACTCCTAGCGAGAATACGCCTAAATCTGGATGATTCATGACACCCTTCAACGTTTTCGCAGAAAGGCCTCTACGAAACCTTTTTTGCCTTTCTTATCTCGGACTTGTAGATTCCTAGTCCTTATAGAGTTCCCAATCAGAAGACAACTTACTCCTACGGGCACTATTGAAAAGTCGTCTGCCTGATGTCCTTAACTCAGAGAGCTCCATAGTCCACCAAAGGGATTTACCTCTGCCTTTCTGAAATCTCAGCGTACATGTGGTTTCAAGAGCATCCCTACACGCAGAGCTGAAAACTTCAACAAGCTCCTCCAGCGAGTCTACCGACTGCACAGAATTTAGTTCTGGTACATCAGGGAGCACTCCGTGAAGGTTCCTGCTCTACAGATTCCNTTGTACTTCCTTGTTCTGATTCCAGAGATACCGTACTGCTCAGCCACGGCTCCTGTATCCTGTGGAGCCAAATATTGGCGGATGCCGCCTTTGAATGTTGGAGGTTAATCTGCAGAATCTTCATTCTCCAGAATATATATAAGATGGATTCCCCGGCAGAGGAGCCGCTACCGATACTCTAAGCATCCGATGAAGCCGAGTCTCCCAACTCCATGCTGGCGGAGTCAATGGCCTCCCTTCCTCAATTCGATGTTGCTGGAGGCAGAGGGTCATCTGCTTTGCCTTCAGTCGGTAGGATCCGTAGAATTACCTTCTCGAAGCCATAGTATTTAACGCCCTTGGTGTCGCTGAGAGCACAAAGGGACTCTGCATTAAGCAGTTATCAGCGCTTGCCGATAAGATTCTTCGGTCCTCTCTAGCCAGATAACCCCCCAGTTATGCGTCGGGGGCGATTGGTTGCAGTGGCGAAGTGTTCCTTCGATCCCCTCTGGAGAGGTAA
>NW_016213951.1:0-1751 GCF_001687245.7 Rhagoletis zephyria | reverse complement strand
CTCCCAAAAGTTCCAAACATCCAAAATAAGTCCCAAAAATCTGGAAATATTCTCGAAAGTCTCAAAAATACCTAAATTACTCCCGATAATCCCGAAATAGTCCCGAGAATCCCAAAAATACCTAACTAGCATCGAAAGTCCCAACAGTCCCGAAATTAGCTCCGAGAATCCCGAAATAGTCCCGAAAGTCCCAAAAACTTGAAATTAGTCCTAAAAATCCAAAAATAGTCCAGGAGTCCCAAAAATCCCGATAATCTCGAAATTCTCCCGAAAATCCCGCTATTAATTCCGAGAATCCCGAAAGTCCCAAAAATCCCGAAACTAGTTCCAAAAATACCTAAATATTGTGAAAGTCGTCTCGAAAATCTCGATATTAGTTCCGAGAATCCCGCAAATCTCAAACCCTAAATTCCTAAAGAATTACGAAATAGCTTCGAAAATCCCAAAATAGTCCCGAAAGCCCCGAAATAGTCTTAAAAATCCTGATTTAGTTTGACGAATCTCTCAAATGCAGAAACAGTTCCCAAATTGAGGTGTGGTGAGTTTAGGTTAGGTGTGGTGAGAACGGGTGTGATGAGTTCAACTGTAGTGAGTTAAGATTTGGCGGATTTTGGTGTACCAGTAGGACGTGGGGTGAGTTTAGGTGAGGTGTGGTGAGTTTGTATGTGGTGAGTTGATTTGAGGAGAGGTGAAGTGAGTTGTGGTAAAGTAAGTTGAGGTGAGAGTAAGGTGAGGTGTTAATTCTCTAAATTTCTCCAAAATTATACAGTATTTAGTTTGAAAGTATTTAGCCATCGACTAAATACCTTGGTACTTTAGTGAAAGTATTTTGCATCCCCAAGGTACATGAGTACTTTGGACCAGAGTATTTAGCGCCTACTAAATACTTTCGTCTTTTGTACTTTGATATCTAGCAGCTCCTAAATACTCAAGTTTTTCTTACTTTAATATCTAATAGCTCCTAAATACCTAAATACTTTTTACTTGAGTATTTAGCACCACCTAAATACCTAAGTATTGTTTACTTGGGTATTTAGCAGCTCCTAAATACCTAAGTAAATAGTACTTGGGTATTTAGCAGCTCCTAAATACCTAAGTTCTTTTTACTTGAATATTTAGTCATCTCAAAATACTAAGTATTTGTGTATTTAGTACCCAAAGTGGTACTTTAAGTACAAAAGTATTTAGGTGTGCCCATCATTGGTTCCAACATTTGCCGTCTTTACTTTTAGATAGGGCGTAATCCTATTGAAAATATTTCTAAATCAAGATTTCTCAAACGCCTTTAGTTTGGTACCCATATTATAACATTTCATTTCTTTTACCAATTTAATTGAGTTAAATTTTTGAACAGGTGGCAACCCTCCTCAAACA
Source organism: Rhagoletis zephyria (assembly GCF_001687245.7). Classification (NCBI taxonomy): domain Eukaryota; kingdom Metazoa; phylum Arthropoda; class Insecta; order Diptera; family Tephritidae; genus Rhagoletis; species Rhagoletis zephyria. Next base: position 377 of record NW_016213951.1, on the reverse strand, counting down.
TATTTTCGGCTTTAAGCCATCTTAAAAATCTAAAGTTTGATACCCAAATTGCAGTATTCCATATATTTTATCAATTTAACTGAGCTTAAATTTTCAAAGAGGTGGCAACCCTCCTCAAAAGTATTTTTAAAAGTGTTCTTTTTTAAACCTCTTTAATTTGATACCTAGATCAATTAAATTGAGTTAAATTTTCAAACAGGCGGCAACCCTCCTCAAACATATTTTCGGCTGTAAGCCACCTTAAAACTCTAAAGTTTGATGCCCACATTGCAATATTTCATTTGTTTAATCAATTCAACTGAGTTAAAATTTTAAAATAGGTGGCAAACTTCCTCAAAAGTATTTCCAAAAGTCTTCTTTCTTAAACCTCTTTAATT
>NW_016213948.1:0-1751 GCF_001687245.7 Rhagoletis zephyria | reverse complement strand
CTCCGTAAGTCTGAGGGTTCGATTCCTGGTAATTTTTTTTATAAAATTTTTTTATTTTAATTGTTTTCAATTAATTTATTTAAATTTTGTTTTCATTGAATTTCTTTTAATTAGATAAATTTTATATAATTTTTTCAATTAAATTGTTAGCTATAATTAAGTGTTTTAAATTAATTTTTTGTAAACTAACCATTTTAATTTAACTGGTTGATGAATTTTTTTTCATATAATTTTTTTCATTAATTAACATTTTTTTTATTTAATTTAAATTAATTTTTTTAATAACATTAACTGTCGGTTTCACGAAGGCAATTTAAGTGAATACTTTTTTTCTGTAAGTTTCCATGTTAAATTCAAATAAAATAATCATTTTTCATTTATTTGTTTCGTGAAACTGGCTGCAAAAATTTGATTTTTTTACTTATTTATGTTTTCATTAATTGTTTAAATTTCATTCATTCAAATTATAATTTTGTGTTTCATATTGTACGTGTTTTCTAAATTTTTACATTTTTATTATATATTACATACATATGTATTTTTATTTTTTATACCTTTTTGTTATTTTTATATGCTTAGTTTTTTTATACTCTTTATTGTTTTTGTATATTTTGTAACTTTTTATCGTTTATTTTCATTTTAGATTAATTACTTTTCATTGTTTTTTGTTTTTGTAGTTTACCCTCTCTTATTCATTATACACTATTATTTTTTTGTTTTAATTTTTCATTCTATGCACCTTTTCTGTTTTTCAATTGCAATGAACTTTGTCTTCTAAATATTTTTTTATTTTTCTATTTTGTGGTTTCAATTGATTTTACTGCATTTTTTGTTAGCTTTTATCTTGTTTTTTTTTTTTTAATGTGTTCAATATTTTCATTTGGCTGTTTTTGAATTAAAAATAATGCATTAAAAATAATTAATTTGCACAACTCTTTCAACTGAAATCGCAAGCACAAGACAACTTAAGAGCAACAGCTGAAAAGCAACTTAAACTGTTTATGCGTTCATTCATTTATTCATTCAACCACACGCTTAAGCTACCATGTCTCGGCAAGCTCCAACCAATATGCAATAATAACACCTACTATACACACTAGGGCTGTGCGATTATTCGATTACTCGAGCAAGTTGGTTAATCAATTATTCGGTTAATCAATTACTCGAGTAATCAAGATTTTGATTACTCAAAACGATGATTAATCGAGTTACTTGAAATATGATTACTCAAAAAAATAATTTTGCTCGTTAATAGAGTTTGCTTTGGAAAAAGCTTATTTTCTTTTTTACATTCTGTATATGAANTTTATACATATGTAAAGAGTTGAAATGTTGATTACTCATTTTACTCGAAATGTTGATTAATCATAAAGCATTTTACTCAAATATTTTTGTTTTTGGTTAATCAAAAATCTTGATTACTCGAGTAACTGAACTTTTGAGTAATCATAATTTCCAATTAATCGAATAATTGAGTTATTTACTTTATGATTAATTAAAATTTTGAGTAATCAATTAATCGCACAGCCCTAATACACACACATACATACATATGTTCATACATACTTTCTGTCTTTCAGGCCTTACTGCTTCTGTCTCCCTGACAACTTTTACCTGTCCCACTTTCTGCCACTCAAACGGATTTATTTGTTATTCTTCATAATTATTCACTGTTCCCGGTTAACTTTTTCTTGAGTAACATAAACAGTGGCGCAGTTGCGGCCGTGCCGTATGATGACATCAATTCAATA
>NW_016213947.1:0-1751 GCF_001687245.7 Rhagoletis zephyria | reverse complement strand
GACAAACAAATTCTGCTAATAATAGAGTGCAGTAAATTTCAAAAAGTTGACGATGATGGAAATCGGACCAACTTTGTTCGATGAAGTTGTTCAAATGATGAAGAAGTACCAAAGGATTTGAGAAAGTTGGTTACCATATTTTTTTTTTTTTTAGAGTTGGAGTTGGAGTTCTAAAATCCCGAAATTATAATGGCTATCTTTTTTTATTTGATCGCATTATCAATTTCATCACTAAGAAAAAAATCATCCTGTGCATTTTTATAGACTATGGGAGTACTTTTGGCAATGCCACCTTTGATAGCGTATGCAACTCGGCCCTAGGGCACGAAGTAGATTCGCTCCATGCTCGCGCAGAGGTGCGTTTGAGTGCAGGCAGAAGAGCGTCAATATGCAAAGTCGATTGCGGTTGTTTTCCGGGTGGGTGTTCTTTCTCCCTTACTCTGGTGCTTGGTAGTTGGTTCCTTGCCGGTCAAAATTTACGGGGTATGTATAGCTCAGTGGGTAGAGCTTCTAAATTTGCACATCGTTGATACGGCTTGATCCCTGCTGAAGTCTAGAAAAATAAGTCTGGTGAGGAGATGTGGTGATTTCCGAAATAGCAGCCATGTATAACTTCTACCGCTTAGATTTTGTTGTTTTTTCCACGTAAGTGAAATTTTTGCACTTTTTTTATGCAGAAATGTTCCTAGAGCATGAAGACACATTTCTGCATCAAAAATACAATTTTGAAAAAAAATTAGCTTACGTATTTTTGGCTGTTAGGGCTCGATATACATTTATAGATATTTATTTAGCAGCTTTTCATTAAAAAAATAAATGTGTTTACAAATTTTATTTTCAACTTATTTAAACGAGTTTAAATACTAAAACAAATATTTGTTGTAGAGCTATTTCCAGCCTTTATTTTAGTATCAAAAAGTCTTTTGGATCGAAAAGTGGAGTCAGTAGCTTTTATCGCGGCGGCGGGGATATAGAAAATTTGCACCAAAACTAAATTTTGGTTTTTATTTATTTTAGTATCATAAAGTGCATGTTTTAAGTGGCTAATAATACGCGTTGGTCTTTAATATTTATTTTCTGACGGTACTATACATTTTCTATCGTGTTCAAAAGGGGCGTCACGTNTACGCGTTGGTCTTTAATATTTATTTTCTGACGGTACTATACATTTTCTATCGTGTTCAAAAGGGGCGTCACGTGATAAATTTTTCGCGACTTTTTTACTACCTCCCCCTTAGTTATTTATGGTGATTTTTAGGCGATGCTTGCCCACAGATATATCTATTTAAAAAAACTGGTAATCAATCAGCGACAAAATCAAATTTTCCAATACGAATTTATTTTTTACGTTAAATCTTCTTAAAGCTCATCTGAAGTCTGCAAATATGCCTTTTAATTAAAAACTCTTTTTGATTTAGGTTAGCTGGACATTTTTCTATAAAGCAGCTCATAGCTATATACTTCGACTGTCTTGCGAACCTAAGACCAGCAGGCGGTCATGAATTCTCACCTTTTATTAAAATAATCAAATCTTCATATTACTCCCTGAGTGGACGAGAATGGAACGAGCTCTCAACCGGGCCTTATTATAATTACTGCAAGTAGTTTTAGTGAGGAATTCCTACAAGGAATACGTCTGTTTGTAGGTACTTACAGGCTATTAATAAAAATTGTATGCTTCCTTTTAATATATTGAACACTTATACATACATACTTGTACATAGATATACAGATTTCAATTATGTTCATAT
>NW_016213946.1:0-1751 GCF_001687245.7 Rhagoletis zephyria | reverse complement strand
ATTTACAATTTTGTATAGAGTGGCCGAGTGAGTTAGCTGTGAAGTCGCCCAAAGTAGTGTTGACCAACCGAAAGTTTTAAAGAAAGAAAAAGTATATAAAAACGTATCGAAATTTGCAAAACGAAAATTGAGTGTGTTGTATCAGCGCGAAAGTATATATATATATAAATAAAAATTTAAATTAAATCAAAATGCAGTCAACAATTCTAGCTAGCGTTATGGTGCTACTCTTGGCCGTACAGCAAGGTAAGTCAATGGCCGCGACGTTGTTGGATATATCGAGTATTATACAACACACAGCGTATACGCAATTTACGTACATACCTGCATACATATGTATGTATGTATATGAACGCTAATGTTATATAATGTTGAATTTTCGTTTAGGCTTTATTTGTGGCAAAGCAGCGCCCTACTTTTACAAGCTGTAAACAGCACAGCAAGTGTAACCCTTTTTCTACTGGTTAAACCTGAAATTTAAAACTACTCTAAAAAACAAAAATTTAATATTTTCCTATAAATTGCATGCCACTCGTTTTTTCCATATTTTAATTTTCATTTGATAATTTTCCTCCCAAAACTTTTTCACTTTTCTCCCTTTGGCTGTAAGTATCCTTTATTTGAAAACTTGCCCTCGAACGGCATGTGCGTGTGTGCGTGGTGAGGTAAGCAGCGGAAAAAGCTGTGTATGTACACATTCTCAAATAGGATTAAATAATTTTCTCTTTTCCTTGCTCCCCTTACTCTACTAGCCCCACTCGCTCTCCTTGCGCCCTTTACACCCTTGCTTCGTTTGCTTCCCTCTCCCCCCCCCCCCCCCCCCCCCCCCCCCCCCCCCCCCCCCCCCCCCCCCCCCCCCCCCCCCCCCCCCCCCCCCCCCCCCCCCCCCCCCCCCCCCCCCCCCCCCCCCCCCCCCCCCCCCCCCCCCCCCCCCCCCCCCCCCCCCCCCCCCCCCCCCCCCCCCCCCCCCCCCCCCCCCCCCCCCCCCCCCCCCCCCCCCCCCCCCCCCCCCCCCCCCCCCCCCCCCCCCCCCCCCCCCCCCCCCCCCCCCCCCCCCCCCCCCCCCCCCCCCCCCCCCCCCCCCCCCCCCCCCCCCCCCCCCCCCCCCCNCTTTTCTTCCTTTACTACTTGCCCTTAAATCTCATTTTGCACTTATTCGGTTGTTGAAGAAGTTGCCTTGTGATTTCTGTTACTGATAGTTCGCAGCGTGTAATGGATATGCTTCGTTGCTCCTCCTTATCCTTTTTTCATTGCACTTGTATTACATGCATACTTACACACACTTATGTCTGGCTACATACGCTTTTCTCTGCCGCCCATATTGTGTAATGTTTTTTTAGCTGACTTCTGGCTTAAATTATACAGTCCTGCAGCCCTAAGGTAAATCTATAAAAGAAATACTAATGCGTGTTATAAATATTTACGAAAAAGTCATATTAAATGCTTAAGAACTCGAAAACATTGACTTTTTCTCATGCGGCATACACCCGTTAGACGTCGAGCAAAAACTCTTGCCAGGGAGAGAAAAGTGGTCAGACTGACGTTTATACAAAAGATTGGCAAAAGCTCTCACATCTCTCTCCAGCATCCTCAAGCAAATCAGTTTCGTTTCTCTTTTGCTCACAATCCAGGGGAGGATATAAGGAAAAAGATTGCTATTGATCGAATGTCAGGACCGCGATATGCTTCCCTCAGGGCTAGCTCGTCCGAGACCGTCTTAAAAACGATCGTTAGGTTAACTTATTTAGGTG
>NW_016213945.1:0-1752 GCF_001687245.7 Rhagoletis zephyria | reverse complement strand
GAGTATACACGAAAATCATGCACCCGCTGCAGATGTCTGGTACGTACATACATGCCAAGTACTTGCTTCACTTAATTTACCCATTGCTTATTTTTACAATACCACCGCTGAATCAATTGTAAACAACCCACACCCTTTAAAAAATCTCTGATAAGTAATTCACATGTGAATATACATACATACATATGGATAGAGGCGTGTAATGGTGTTCCTGTGTATACTTTTGACCAAATTTAAATGTTGTCTGCTGCTAGTCTACGTGCTTTCTAGCTAAGATGTTCAGCTACAGCAGCGGCGTTGGCCTCGAAAATTGTTTATACTGGAGAGATTTTTGTTTACTTACCATAAATGTCTATGAGGTGCATATCTTACAAAATATGCGTGTGTGTAAAGGCACATATCGTCGGTGATACTGCAAAACGGTCTATGTCTATTAGTACCCTTGACACTTAGATGGTCTCTTACTTGCACTGGAATGCATCTGCAAATCGTTACACCATAATAAACGAGTGACAAAACTGTCTACCCTTGGCTGATGAAGATGAACGATTGCCAGAAGCGATCAGATACAGATAACAGATCAATTAAGCACCAGAGGTAAAAGTGGCATAGAACGTTTTGCAGTATCACCGACGATATGTATGCATGTACATCACACTATATTAAAAGCAAATGCCTGACTTAAAACAAAATTCATTATCAGCCAATAAAATATCTTGGATAGTTTTTGAGCTCGAAAAAATCACGAAACCAAACCGTTTTGGAAGTTAGTATTCGTTATCGAAAATTTTCCAGATTGTGCAGTTTTATGGCTCTGTTTGTAGTTTTCTGTATCAAGTTTCAGAATATTTCGCAACATCTGGCCTTAGAAATCAAGGTTTTTGTTTTATTTTGCTGAGATTGTTCGATTAAAAATTCGAGGGTGAGGTTCGAAACCGGTAACCAATTCAATTTGAAATCAGTACCGTGGGTCCCGATATCCTGCGCCCATCTCTCATTCATACATTTGCCAAATGAAATGGAGACGTACGTCGGTGTGTTTGGTCCGTTGATGTAATTTCAAGTTTTTAATAAGTCGAATTGCACTCTGATTAACGATATAGAGTGGCGGTAGGTTCTTTTGAATGCATCCCACATCACGAAACAACTGGTGAAGCCACATTACTTTCTTTGCACCTTTACATGCTGCCATTAACTCAACCTCAGTGGTTAAAAGTGCTGCTATCTTCAGCCGGCGATTTTTCCAAGTGACAATACCTTCACCCAAAATAAATGCATACCTACGGTGACCATAAATATATTTTGAAAATGCAGGACAATTTTTCAAAAAATTTACCTACATATAATTGCGTAGTATAAAAATAACAAAAATATACTACATATATACGTTCCTCGTCATTTGATTTTATTTTTTTTTTTATTTAAAAAATGGGATGTAGATGTAGAATATGCTATATTTTTATAAAAAGTTAATGAATATTGAACAAACAAAAGGAAAACTGTACCTACTAAGTATTAAAAGGATGCGCTATTCAAATAACGAAGAGTGCATATTTCTTAATTATTAATCCAATTTTAAATTTTAAACATAAATCACATTTGCTTCATTGGCATTAATATTTTAGTAATGAATATTTACAAAATTATAATAAGGCATATTACATATTACTTTACACGAAATATGAACCTCTGTAAAGCACACATAGGCAAACTGGTCGTTGGGTCGTTGAACATGAAAAAAATACCCATGGT
>NW_016213944.1:0-1752 GCF_001687245.7 Rhagoletis zephyria | reverse complement strand
GAATATCTGCTTGATAAAGTTATCGGTTTAGATGAATACCACTAATATTTATCTCCTTATAATGGCATTAGTATGATCTTCACACAGATGCGGTTGTAAATTGCGCTTACGTCTGGTTATGTCCACAATTCGAGACATTGCGTCTAATGATTTTGTTATCTTGTTCGATCCGCTTGGCAATGTGCACGCACCACTTAGTCTCTCATTAACTTGTTTGCGACAAGTTGTCTGTTGGGACTGCTCTACAATTGTACACATTATATGCACATATGAACAAACATAGTTTTACTTTCCTCATTGTTAATAAGAAAACGGAGAGTTACCGCAATTTNATGAACAAACATAGTTTTACTTTCCTCATTGTTAATAAGAAAACGGAGAGTTACCGCAATTTTTTTTTGGTAATTTTATGTTGAATCTTTCTGTTTGTTTTATAATTATTTACACGTAATAAGGAAAATCAAGTTTAGCTGAAAATATGTACATACATATGTACTATTTATGTATATGCATGCAATAAATAATGATGTCATACAGACATTGGAAGTTTTGTTTGAAAAGTGTCAGTGAGGAAATTTATGGTTATTGTGCCACTTGCGTTGCACCTATGCATATATGTACGTACGTATGTATGTACATACGTAGGTTATTTTAAATAACCCGCTTGCGGGTGGATAGAAAGCTAGGGATAACGATGACTCGTCTTTGAATTGGCAATCAAATCCACTGAGTGCAATTAAAGTTCAATTTATCGATATATGTATCCAATAAACATTTTTGTTAAATCTCAATTTGAGATGCAATTGAGAATCAGTCCTTTTCTTAAGTTCTCAAATGCATCTCAAATCACCGTTGATAGCGGTCTCAAACTAAAAGGCACTTTTTTAATATGGAATTTTCCTTTATTTTCAAATTGAGAAATGTTAAATTCTCAATTTTTTCTCAAACGTGACTAGAGCGGAACGAAATGAAATCCAGTTACTCTCGTTGAAATAACAGTTTTTATAGGAAAGGAATTTTTATTTATGCAGTTTAAAAATTTATTTAATAGCTTATTTATTCAATTAGTTTAACAAAGAAAAATACGGTTGATGTAAAATATTAGTTGCATAGTTTTTTTTTTGAAATTAAACAAAATGCGAATAACAGCGACCGCGTGGTCGAAGAGCCATTTTGCGACTGATATAGCAGACTAGCGATGGATTTCGACATCTGTGCCATGTTGACACAGATGAAACAGAACGGAATGCTAAAACATTTTTTCTCTAATGTTTCTCAAACCGTTTTTAAATTGATAAACAATGCTGAAAATTTAATAGAGAAATACGATTTTCTCAAACGTTTGAAAATTTTTGTTCCAGTGTTTCTTGAGTACTTTAATACTTATCTAACAACATACATATATTAGAATTGGTTATCAATCCCCTTTGCAAGTAGCAAGGGAAGTAAAAACTTGATATTACCCTTGTTTTCTACAATCCCCTGAGGTTCGCAAATAAAATTTAATTTTTTCAGGCAACCACCCTTGCAGTGTTCATGACGGATGAACCGCAAAGTTAAACATCGTCAGAAAATCAATTTTCAACTCATTTGATTATACAGAAAATTTTATTCAAGGCAAGACATTCCCTACCAAAAAAACAATAGAGTCGGCACTCAATAGGATAGTAAAAAGAATCAGGGAACTAGGTGAGCAAAATGCCACAACCGGTCCTAGTCTTCAATACTATTACTCCAGTATGTTTATTGAAA
>NW_016213942.1:0-1752 GCF_001687245.7 Rhagoletis zephyria | reverse complement strand
GCTAGTGGTAGTCGGGCGGAGAGAAGAAAACTCTCGGGGAGGAGAGGCTCATATTAGAGGACAGTCGGGGTGATGGGTTTTGACTTTGGTCTCACATCATTGCTCGGATCGCCTTCTGAGCTGCCTCTCTTTCCCATAAATTACCCCAACTCCAAGGTGGAACAGCATATGCCGAAGGATGCATGGCCAGGGGGGTGCCTGGTCCCTAGTATGCNATATGCCGAAGGATGCATGGCCAGGGGGGTGCCTGGTCCCTAGTATGCAGACTCTGGATACCGGTCGTCCTCCAGTTTCAACCAGACTTGCCGTGGGATCGGGATTACCGCGGTGTACTTTTCCCTTTTCCCGTTTACTCGTGGGAATCACATGGAAAATTTAAGTTTAAAGAAAGAGCCAGATGGAGCTCCAATACCATCACTTCCGGACCAAGCCTGCACGGCTGAGGTCAGTCCGGCTAGGTCTGTGGCCAGTGGGCCGCCTACCGCTACCTCCGGCGGAGCCACTGGGCACGCAAACGGAGGCTCAGAGGTGTCTTCGGAAGCCATTGGGCTTCCCAACTCCGCCTGCTTAACAGGAGCTCCGGAATCAGTAGCCGGACCTTTGTCGAGCCCAGCTGCTGGAAGTCTGACCGAAGTTTCTTCGGACTCAGATACTGATAGCACTGTTATCCTCGACGACATCAGTGTATGCTCTGCTGTCTCAGGGCTAACCGAAGTCGGCACATTGGTGCAAGGAGTGACTCTAAACCCTACTCCTGGCTTCGTACACTTCAACTCTCGGGAAAGGAGAGTTTTTAAGAGAGCTCTAGACCGTGGCAAGTCTAGGGAGAAGGCTCTACAAATAGCCAAGAGCATCTCAACTTCCGATGGGAAGCTGAAACGGGTGCGCTCCGAGGAGCAATCCCCTCGTGACGCTGTCACAAAGAAGCCTCGACAGGCTCATATGGGACCAACGAAAGCTGCCTACAGTAAGGTGGCGAGTAGCGTCGAACTGGGCTCCATTCCCGTTGACCCCGTCAACAAACCACTTGGAGCAGAGCAACTGGCTCAGCTCCAAGAAACTATAATAGATGTCGTTATTGAGCGATCGGGGACCGACGTAAAGCCGGAGTTTGAGAGATGCGTCCCTCGAGCTGGGTGGCTTCTCGTCGTCTGCTCGAACGCACAAACCGCGACATTGCTGCGGCTACACGCCGAACATATCAAGGCCAAGTGTGGTCTTGGAATTTCACTCGTTGAGGAAAGTGGTTTCCCTCGGACACATGTCATTCGGGGCTACTTTCCTCAAAGCACCCAGTTAACCGATGAGAAGGTTCTGGCTACCATCGCAGCCCAGAACCATCTCTCAACGGCGTGCTGGAAGGTGTCACGCAGACAGGTGCAGGAGAAATTTCTCCACTTGGTCATCGTAATCGACCACGATTCGATGGTAAAACTTACTGCGGCTAAAGGTAGGATCGCCTACAGATATGGGCACGTAAAACTGCTGTTGCGAGCTAAAGAGCAGCAACCGAAAGAGGCTGGGTTCACAGAGCCTGCGGAGGAAGCTAGGGAAGCTGTTACCCCGGCTGAACCAGAGCTGGACGTGCGGCCATCTACCAGCAGAGCCGCCGGGCATGATGGCAGCTGGCACACGTCCATTGCAGTAGAGGGAGCAGCCGAGGTGAAAGCTCCTGAATCAATTCCGCAGACGGAGACCTGTGTAGGCGAGGCACATGCGGGACAAGGCTCCAAGTCACTGCCAAGCAACAGG
>NW_016213940.1:0-1752 GCF_001687245.7 Rhagoletis zephyria | reverse complement strand
GCTGCTGCTGCTGCTGCTGCTACTGTCGCTGCTCCCGTCGTCGCGGAAGCTGCGCCAGCGTCCTCCGAAACAAAGACTCACCAACGATTGGATGTATGTTTTTGATGTTGTTGCAGACTGAAAGTGAAATGAAATGCTAACCCCTTTACCCATTTCTTTTCTCTAGCGCAAGGAGTCTGACCTGAGCACCAGCGGCGCCTGCGAGTCGCCGAAGCCAAAGAAGGGCAAGGCGAAGGCGAAGGAGATTGTGACGGCCATCGCCGCCTACACCGCCAGCGGTCCCGAGCAGCTGACACTGGAGGTGGGCCAGCTGATTGTGGTGCGCAAGAAGATGGCCAGCGGCTGGTGGGAGGGAGAGCTGACGGCCAAGGGCAAGAAGAAACAGGTCGGCTGGTTTCCCGCCAGCTACGTCAAGGCGCTTGGCGGGGTGGCGGCCACGGCTGCTGCCGCTGCTACGGGTGGCTCAGCTGGCTCCAGTGCTCGCTCTACGCCTGATCCAGCGGTGGCAGCTGCATCGAAACCAGCAGCCCCTGAGGAGCCTGAGATTGGTGAGTGAGATTTGGGGATTTGTGGTTGAAAATATCTTATGGAATTCCCTTTTCTCCAGAGCGCGTCACCGGCCTGTACTCCTTCAAGGCGGAACGCGAGGACGAGATTAGCGTCGAGCCGGGTGACACGGTGCGCGTCCTCTCCAAGCCCGATCCGACCTGGTGGCGCGGCCACAACACCCGCACCGGCGCCATTGGCCTCTTTCCCTCGAACCACGTCCAGAAGCAGGGGGCGGATGGAGGCGGTGCTGCTGCTGCAGCTGCAGGTGGCGCCGATCAGACCAGCTGTAAGTAGAACCCTTTTGGATTGAAGCAGAGCACACTACTACCTCTTCTAGAGTCCTTCTTTCTTTTATTTTCTTTTTTCTTTTTTCTTTCCTTTTGTGAAACTTGGTGTTAGAAATCTGTTTGGTATCTATTTAATTCTGCATGTGCTGNGCTGTAAGTAGAACCCTTTTGGATTGAAGCAGAGCACACTACTACCTCTTCTAGAGTCCTTCTTTCTTTTATTTTCTTTTTTCTTTTTTCTTTCCTTTTGTGAAACTTGGTGTTAGAAATCTGTTTGGTATCTATTTAATTCTGCATGTGCTGCACTATTCTAGTGGCTTTTAACATTCATTTTTCCTAGATCTTTTGGCTTTTTAATTGCATGCCCCAGCACTTTCTCTTTTTCGGTTACTTTGACTAACACATTGCCTAACCTCTGTTTCCACCCCTTTTTGCAGAGACGTTTCACTAACTTAACTCTCAGTATAATAATTGCCTCGCTACCACACTATTCTTCCACTTTATCTTCTGCTTCTGCTTTCTCCCTCTGCTTCCTCAACGACCAACTGCTAACCAGCTGAACACTTGCCTCACCTAGCTCACACTAACTAATTATAATTATCACCAACTAACCAATTAATTTAGGTTGCTAATCAAACTTACTAACACCAACTAAGTTGCTACTACCTTACTAACTCGTTTCACTTTTGACAACCTAAAACAAACAAATCAAACTTGTGTCCTTGACGTCTTTGTCAGTGTTATGTTTCACCATACCTTCGTACTGATGTGAGTGCGTTTGTTATCTTAACTTTAACTCCAGGCACCACACAGAGTTTGCTAGGCCCCTTGACACGATCCATAATAACATCCTAGACAGCATAATCTCCTCCTCTCACGGCTAACCCCAACTTGTCTTGTCTTGGTTTTACATTTG
>NW_016213939.1:0-1752 GCF_001687245.7 Rhagoletis zephyria | reverse complement strand
AGGCGAGACAACAAATGAACCCTCTTGGCACATGTTGGTTGAGACTGTTTCGTCACACTGGTCCTATGGTCATACACATATACACACACACTAGCTCACTGACCACTTGGCCACTTTCTATCTTCGCTTGCTGTTCTTTTTTCCCAACCGAAAAAAGACGTCTGCGGCGCAAAGCATATTTTTTTGGCACACTATTTTGGTTTGTGTTTGCTTGTGTGTGGATAGAGATTAGGAGTTCCACTAGTTGGATGATGATGCTGCTGCTAAGGCTCTTAATGAAATTAATTTAGCCAAAATGTTTACAGTAAAAGAGAAAAAGAAAAGATAAAGTGCCTCAGTGTGTGCTTGTGCCTGTTCGGTAAAAAAGCACAAACTGATAAACAAATATTGGTAATTAACAATCGAAGAAGAAGCAGTGGGAAAAGTTTTCCAGTTTTTTCTGTACGGATGCACTTGGCAATCGGAATTTCGTCTCTATTTTGGGGAACTACGGATTAAATATGTAGCTGGTAGGAAAGAACCAGTGCTCATCAAACTGGTCACGCAAATTGATTGGCTAAATTGCATTTTGGTTTGCCTAGATTTCCCTCTCTAGAGAATTTTCAATGCATCGACAAGAAAAATAGAATAAAAAAGAAGAAGCGTTTGCTTACAGCTGTCGACAACTGTGCTAAAATTTGGAAAAGTATAAAACACACAGCACTAGTTCCAAACTTGTGCGTGTCAAACTTTGTAGCAGCAGCCTATGGCCACAGTAAATAAAAGTTTTTCCTTTTTACAAAATTTAATTTACCACCACCAGCAATGCATCATTGCGAAAGCCTTCATTGAGTTCTCCTTTCTGTCCTTCCATTAATTTTTAATGCATTTCTTGCAAATTTTCCAACACCATTTGATGGAACAGGAGCTGGAGCACCGTTTTTCACGATGCACGACAAATTAGCTTAAGTGGAAGACCAAATGCTGCTGCTGCTGCAAACTGCAGCTTTAGTTAGTCAGTAGTTCGTTAGTCAGTCGTTTTTAGGCAGTTAGCGAGCAGATAGTTAGCAGAGTGCCCTAAAAAAGTTGACTCTGAGTTGCACTGGTGCACTAGCCGCTAGCTGCTGCCGGTGCAAGCATGCCTACTTTTAATTTGCAAGTAATTTGTAATATTTACAGAGAAGGAGAGAAAGAGAAATGAAGGGAATCCTGGATGACCGGTGGTGGTGGTGGCAGCGGTAGCTCGCCCTGATGCCTTCACATAATAGAAATAGCAAAAAGAGACGCCTGCTGCTGCTGCTTTTGTTGCTGTTGCCGCGGTAGCTTCCCAACGTACTGAAAATGTCTCTCATCTTCAGTTTGCCTTTATCTTCGACAACAGGCAGGCAGGCAGGCAGATGCCTGCTCACCGATCACTGCTTGCGGTCGATGGTGATTGATCGAACAACAAAAGCAGCTGAAGAAGAAGAAAAGGAAAAAAAGCAGCCCAGCTGTCATCTCTCTATTACCGATCCTACCTATTGATTGCCACATATTGACAAAAACTGGAGAGAATAAAATGGAAAGGGGGAAAGAGGGAGAAGAGGCTGCCTTTTCGCAGCCAGACTGATTCGCCTCTCTCTCTGCTATATTGCTGATCCAATTTGACACAATGCACTGACGATCGACTGCTGCTGCTGCTGATTCGAGTGGTGATTGTTCTGCTAATGCTGCTTCAGTTGGCCTGCTACTGTGCCCCCTACAAATTGTCGGCAAATGACAGTGACACTGCCT
>NW_016213938.1:0-1752 GCF_001687245.7 Rhagoletis zephyria | reverse complement strand
ATTTGGTGGATGTAGTGTACACTCGTTCCACCTTTGCACTGGACAAAGTATAGTTTAGCGCTGGCCACCACATGGGGTGACCCCGTAGAAGAGGATGGGTCTAATCACAGCTGTGTACATCCAGTGGACTATATATCTATATATATATATATATGTGGTTTCATTCCCCATTTCTTGCCTATAGCCGTCTTACAGGCATACATGGCGGTATTGGCCTTCCTGGAGCGATCTTCAATGTTTCGCTTCCAGTCTAGTTTTTTGTCTAGAATAACTCCAAGGTATTTGACCTCGGTTGAGAGAGTGAGTGCCACCCTGTTTAGGGTGGGAGGTATAAATATGGAAGTTTTATATTTCCTTGTAAAAAGTACCATTTCTGTCTTGGTAGGATTGACACTAAGTCCACATTCCTTGGACCAGATGTTTACCATACCGAGTGCGTTTTGCAATCACTCACTCAGGACCTGAAGTTGTTTGCCCGTTGCCACGATTGCTATGTCATCAGCATTTGACAGCCGGTGCCATTTAGGCTTAGAAGTAGGGTGTTCACTGTTAGATTCCAGAGTAGAGGGGAGAGAACGCCCCTTTGGGGAGTCACATATTTTGTAATGGAGCCATCCCCCAGTTCGTATAGAATAGTTCTCTTTTCGAGAAGGAGCCCAACAAAATCCACCAGACTCCGCTACACCCCGCCATGAGTAGGGAGTTAACAACAGACTTCGGGTAGACGTTGTTGAAAGCACACTCGGTATCGAGAAAAAACTCCGAGCGTGTATTCCTTTAAATTCCGTCGAATATATTCGTCGATGAACCTGTCTAGAGTTTTAAGAAAGAATGGAGAAAAAACTCCGAGCGTGTATTCCTTTAAATTCCGTCGAATATATTCGTCGATGAACCTGTCTAGAGTTTTAAGAAAGAATGGAGAAAAAACTCCGAGAAATCCTTCGGTTTCACATGGCCGGTCTTGCCTCCTTTTGAAAGGAATAAAACTGTTTTATAGTTTAAGCCCATAAAATAATTTTGTCCGGATAACTTTTGGTGGGCGTCACATGAATTAGCCAGGACGAAGATTTTTTAAAGATAAGNTACTAAGCGGTTTTCTGAGACAGAGGCAATTGCAAATACAATTAAGTGTATGTATACATATTAGGGATGTTTCGAATGTGCGAATGCGAATGTTAGGAATAAAATAAAGAAAAAAGCTATAATCAACTTAAGTCATCGTTTTTATTACTTAACAATTTTGTAAATTATTAAGAATTTGAACGAGTGCTTAATCCATGCAGTGTTTTAATCAAGTATTTAGTCAAAGTTCAAAAGAGGAATATTTTATTTCAAAAAAAGTAATTTTGCTGCCTTTTCTCCCACGAAGCTATTTCTTAGAGCCTCGTATATAATGCCGGCTGCACTGAAAATTAAGTAATGAAATAGAGCTGCAAAAAAATCGATTTTCACAACATTCATTATAATCGACAAAAATCGAATTTTTAGTAAAAGCTATTAGGCATGTTCTGCAAATCATACGATTTGAAATTGGTGCAATCTACAAAACCTAATTTGGAAATTTTTGTAACAAAAATAAAAAAAATTTGGCACTAAGCCAATGATATGACGGTAATCATGTGTGTCCAGTAGTTTCCAATTTCCATTGATTACACAGTTCATGGGCTGCTTGTAAAACATTCGTATCATTTGATGTGAATGCAAATGTGTAAAATGATGCCAATCATTCGCATAACGAATGCGAATGCAAAT
>NW_016213937.1:0-1752 GCF_001687245.7 Rhagoletis zephyria | reverse complement strand
GGCTGGAGGCAAAGTCGCCCAAAGGACATTCAACCCAAATGTGCATCGGAAAAGCTGCAGGTGTAACAACGTGTTGCACGTGGCACAACAACAAGAGAAATTCTAATTCCTGAGGAAGTAAATAACTACATTAAAGTACATATACTTATGTATAGGGATATAACATCAAGACGGGAATATATCTTGCCGTCATGCCTATTTTACTATGGTTATAAAAATGTACATTATGAATGTTTCATTTATCGAATCGTACTACATCCTTCTCTTAGGCTGCGTTTCACCAGATTCATTTAAGTGAAAGTTACCTTAATTTTCGAATTTTCGGTTTCACCGATTAATTTTGGTTTGTTTTTAATTTAGATTTAAGTGACCTATGCACTTCATTTAAATAAAAATTACATCAGAATAACAACACTCAGAGATGTTACACGTTTATTCAGCTGATCAATATACACACACCACAAATTTAAGTATCTGCTGTTTACTTGTATACCAGCCCTGTTTTTACTACCACTTTTAGCACGGTGCTGCCATATTTTTACGTATTGAAACTGAACAAATTTAATTGAGAGTTAATTAAGAAATTAAATTAAATTTCATTTCCACTTAAATAGGTTTGGTGAAACGCAGCCTTATAGCTGATTTCCACCAAGCCTTAACTGCTGCTTATGCTTATTGGACAAAGGAGATTACAACTTGGAAGGGTGTAATCCCAACTACTAAACAAACGAAAGGAAAAAAGCAATTAAGAAACCAACCATGCCGATCACCACATGTTAAAATTGATGGAACTTATCTGAACTGCAGTTAAGCCCTTGGTGGAAATAGGCTATTACTATTTTAGTCATAATAATAAACAAATCCTTTTCCTATTTTCAAACGGAAACAGGAGTAGCTAAATACCTGCCAAAACATTTTCATTGTTGTTGTGTCGGCATGCCTTCAAAGTTATTGTTATTTATACATACTCGTACATAGATGTACATATTTACATTTACTTGCACACATAAATAGTTAATGTAGGCGCAAGTAAATATGTATGTTTTGATGCGAGCAATGGTACTTCCACCTAAGCATTACGAGCGATGAATTTACGCTTCAACTGCGATTCACACTTTATCATATTTTGTCAACGCACTACAGTGGAAATTGTAGCAACAACACCAGCAATAATATAAGCAGCAGGAGAGAGATGGCAGTTATGCTTTAGGTGCAAAATTATGCTAATAATCTCGAAAATGTCTCCATCCAAACATAGCAGTTCCTATTTATGCACACAACACACACACACACATGTTCACAGATATGTACATCAGGGGGGTCCTNCCCCCTACGTCGATGTTACTATAGTCGAATATAGCACATGTAAACTTTAGTCTCGATTGGAGACGGTTTAGGCGTGTCACACAGGGGGCAAAGTTCAGATCCCTCTATGCAAACATCTTAACCGACTGCAATCGGGACCAAAAACGATTTAGGGTCTATATAGAGTAATATGAACTTTGTCCACTGTGCGACACGCTTTGACCGTCCCCAATCGGAACCAAAATTTATATGTGATATCTGTGATCGTGGTATTACCGATTGAGGGGGTGAGACTGAAAAAAATCGTTCGTTTGATTTTAAGGATAACCCTAATGTACGTATGTAGATACACATGTACCTACATATTACCAATTTACATATCGCACACCTAGATCTAGAGTGAGACAACTCAAAATTTTAATTTTTTGACTTATGCGTGCTCCTTAA
>NW_016213936.1:299-1752 GCF_001687245.7 Rhagoletis zephyria | reverse complement strand
ATCGGAAACTTTATGTTCCTTAATACCAATTTTTTTATCGGCTTGTTTTGTTTCTAGTTGCGAACGTAAATGCTCGATTTCCTGCCATAGACCTATATTACTGTTAGCGATTAAACGCGTAATAAGGTCAACGGTTAAGTAACCGTTCGCCATATTTCTGTTTTGTATTTAAATTGTTTTCCGGATATATAAAAAATTCAATTATTCTCGTTATGTTTTCTAACGTTTTCTGTATGGGCAGTTATTTATTTTGTGAGCTCCGTGGCAGTATTCGCAATAATAAAGTCGTTCGTATTTGGGTTTGCTGGGACTATTGCCCATTCAAATATTTTTTAAATTTTATTTATTGTTGATCCCTTCTAGGAAAGGAGGCTTTTACACTCTGGAGGGTCTGGAGTTCAGAATCGCAGAATTAAGCTTATGTTATAAACTGAAATTTTAATAATTTATTGGCTGTACAAGCCGTATTTTATATTTATTATTCGAATCATTGCCACTGATTCCTCTTCAAGAGTTTCTTTATTGTCATAATCCGCTGCAATCGCTTTTTTATTTTTTCCCAATAAATTTAAAAACTTTTTCCATGCACTTCACTTTCCTTTCGTCAGTTAATATATCTTTCCAAAAAATATTTTCATCTGTTGGTGCAGGTTCTTCAGTAAACTCGTGAGCGTTTATTGCAAATTCTAAGTTGTCTACAATTCTATTAATGTCATCATAGTCCAAGCCTACTGGTAAAGCGTCTGTCATCTTTATTTAATTGTTGTTCTGTTTTTTTTTCTAATTTCAAGCACTTTTAAATTTTATAGCCACTTGCACAATATTCACAATTATATATATTAATAATAAAATGTAATTAACTTACTTAAATTATTCGCTAAGATAGGTAAGTTCCCTCTTAAAATATCTGCAATTGGCCTCGTTGACGTTCTGGCTAATGGCTGCAATTGTCCTCGTTGACGTTGTGGCTAATGGCTGCAATTGTCCTCGTTGCTTGATGATTGAAGTTATTTATCATTTATTCTTTTAATTGTGATCCCTTCTAGGAAGGGAGGCTCTTCTATTCGGAGGGTCTGGAATTCAGAATCGCAGAATTGAGCTAAGTTATAGATTGGTTTTATTTATGTTATTGGCTGTACAGGCCTTTATTTATCGCGGCTAATCCTTTAAAGGATATTTAGTATGCGCGATTTTTATTTTGTGATTTCGAAACACTCGCGGTTAATCTTTAAGGATACTTTGTATTTTCTCCTTTTACTTCGATTAAAATGCGCGATTAAAAAATTATGTGGATTCGAAACACTCGCGGTTAATCCTTAAGGATACTTTGTATTTTCTCCTTTTACTTCGATTAAAATGCGCGATTACAAAATTATGTGAATTCGAAACACTCGCGGTTAATCTTTAAGGATACTTTGTATTTTCTCCTTTTACTTCGATTAAAATGCGCGAT
>NW_016213936.1:0-166 GCF_001687245.7 Rhagoletis zephyria | reverse complement strand
AGCTTATTTATACATTTATTATGTTTACTTAATAATTAATTTCACCATAAGGCGTTGGCATTGCATCACGCTATGATGAAATGCCAATGTCTTGGACAAAGAAGTTATTTGACACCATTGAATGGAATTTTCCATTCAGAGCGGAAAAAATATATCAAATTTCAAT
>NW_016213935.1:472-1752 GCF_001687245.7 Rhagoletis zephyria | reverse complement strand
ATTCTTATCGAAATTAAGACAAAAAATTTGCATATTGTATAAGAGTAAAAAATTTAGCAAATAGGTACTTACTTTTGGTGTGTGTTTTCTATACTTTGAAATCGACTTGTGTAGAATAAACGCAATTGAAATGAGCCTCTATACTAAAATATTTTCTTTTTTTTATGTTTTAATAATTTCAAAAATAACACAGTGCTACAAAAATAAAAATAAAGCAGAAATACCTGGGATGTTATGTATATTTTATATGTATATTTTATGTTATGTAGTCGCCCATTTGATATAAAAACACTGTTGTGCAACTATATCAAAGAAAATATCTGGATCAATCATAAATTTCCCGAATAATTCTCAAGCCGCTGCGAATAATTTTGTGGAGAGGAACCCACGGCTGACTGTAAAGACGAATCCAGAGCATTTTTTTCGATAGCCAGTGGCAATTCAGGCACCTTCCAGTTCCCAAGTTAAGTGTCAACCGCTGAAATACTGTGAGCGAAGGCCGCCCTCTGATAATTTTGAAACTAGTTACATTACAAATGTAAAAATGTAAGAATAATGGCGTTTACAGTTTTGCTAAATGTTTGGCCGAGCCTCTCTTCCAATTTTCGGTATGCGTCCTGTTGTTATAACACAAATGGAGAAAGCTAAAACTTTACGCCGTCTCCGAACGGCAAATGGTATTTATGAGAAGCTTTTTTAAGGCAGGAACCCCCGGAGGCTTTCTATTGCCCGCCGGGGGACGATCGCTGCAGCGCGCTGCTAGAAAAAGCTTAGAGTATATCCGGGCTACCTATGACCCACCTGAAACCAATTTTAGGCATGAGCAAAAAAAAAAACCTATTTAAGAGAATATATTTGCACTGGATAATGGTAGCCGGGAGTGTACACCGAAAATATCAGCATAACTGGCAGCAGCAGGTTCTGCCCATCCTCGGAGGAGACATTTGAACACTTTCTCTGAAAGTATTCGGACCTTGCAGTTGCACAGCTAAATACACTTGACCAAACATTAATGCATAATATTTCGGATTATCGCCTCTCTCTGAATGGTTTAAACCGCCATTAATCAGTAGATTTGCTCAAGCTTATGGCTTCAAAATCACAGTGACAAAAGATTCTAGCCAAAAACTAAAAAGAGCAATTCTTATAAAATTAATTTGCGTCTTGGCATTAGTGGATACTGTTTTCAGTCTTTAATTACTCAGCCATCTTTTGGCAAGTTTTCGTTTTCAAGGCTTAGATTAAAATTGTTTTCTATCCCAAAATGTTTTTTTTTTTTT
>NW_016213935.1:0-432 GCF_001687245.7 Rhagoletis zephyria | reverse complement strand
ACTTAATCGGATTTATTTAGGCAAAGCTTTCATAGAAACGTTATTGAATTTTCGTAAATGTAAAAAAGAAAAAACAAAAAAACTAGTTCAGCGATGCACATATTTATATACAAACGGTTTCCAAAGATACATAAAATTGTGTGAAATAAAACTAACAATAGAAAATGCATACATACATATACTAAATAGATATGTACATAAATGTTTACTAAATCACTACGGAACAATAAGCATTGAAATATTTTGCCGTTTTTGAAAGGTGGTCAACACGATAAATCTGAGCCCCCTTATCGTCTTGTTTTCACCATAAAAAAAAACCGCCAATCACTAAATGTCACCCACAAAGCAATAAACAAAATGGATTTCTTGATTTTGTAGTTGCTGCACTTTGTATCTAGTGGTACTGGTACAAGCATAAAAACAAATCAAACA
>NW_016213934.1:0-1752 GCF_001687245.7 Rhagoletis zephyria | reverse complement strand
AAGCATAACCGGGGTATTCAGACGAATCTCGTTACCGTTAAAATTAAGTGATCGAAAATTAATATATCGTTACCTTAGTCCATCAGAGTCGTAGGCTCCATTACGAAACGCTAGAAGCTAGTAGGAGAATGCCTTAGTTAAGTTCTCATCGTGTCGGATTATTACCATGTCAGACTTGTATGGGCGCCAGGTCATAGTGATATCGCAGACAACTGTGCGGCTGATGAGCTGGCCAGAGACGGCACCCTCGAGGTAATATCGCCAAGAAAAGGTAGAGTGGGAGTTCCCTTAACTACTATTTGTGGATTTCGTGTCTCGTGTCAACTCAGCGAATGCTTGGCGAAAAACCAATACTAGTGCTACTGCGAGCTCTTTCTGGCCGTGGGTTCGTAGGGTGCGGTCGAGGGATCTCCTTAGGCTCGCAAAGCTGGAGTAGGTGTAATGACGGGCCACCGTCCTAACGGGGTTCACGCAGTGAGATTAAATATCACAACGGACCCCTTTTATCACAGCTGCATGGAGGACGACGATGACGTGGAGTCACCTCAACTCTTCCTCTTACGGCTGTCCAGCTTTTTTAGATTTCGGCTTAGGCACTTGAATTCGTACTTTCTGAGTAGTTCGTAGGAGCCACCCGGGACCAACTGAGTCCCTTGAAAAAGGACAATCACCTTAACCTAACCTAACTTAATACTTAATATAGAGCGACTCGTAACTCATTTTCTTTCCTTTGTCAACTTAACGGTTGTTCTGCAGTCGCACTCTAAAAATACACATTTTCATTAGATTTTGTTTGGACTGCGAATGGTCTACGTATTTAATCGTTTACCCAATTAGTATCAGCATACAATGCGCCAAATTTTGTTTTAGCAAAATAATTCCAATGGGTAATGCAAAGGCTAAAAAGTAATTTTTAAGCAAAAAATACAACCGACTTAATCTCTTCATGATCCACTAATCGGAACTAAACCATATTAGTATGGGACCACACTTGCGGTACCACTTCTCCGATAAAAAAAATAATTATCGGAAATGGTTCACGTGGTCTCAAGTTATCCGGTAACATACAGTGACGAACAAAAGTATTGGCACAGAGAATTTTTCACAGTGAATACATAGTTTTTTATTCTAATTTTTTTTCGCCAATTTTTTATTATTCATACTACAACAAAGCAAATAAAATCAATAAACTTTGTGTAAAACTAAGGAAAATTCAATAAATTTGCATACTAGTTTGTAGACTTTCAAATCAGATTTTTTTTTTTTTTGAAAAATTCAGTTTTTTTTAGACCATTCAATTTTAGTACAACAAAAAGCAAGTTTGAAGCTGCTAAAAAATAGCATTAATTTTTGCCATTTTTTTTATTGTAGTATGAACTATATTTTTGTTCGTTACTGTACATAAAAAAATACACAAATATTCCGATGAATTGATAACCTTCCTCGTTTTTTGAAGTCGGTAAAAAATATAGATATGTACTTGTACATTATAAGTATTTATAAAAAGTTATAAACATTAGACCAAACACAGGCAAAGGCATTTAAATAAATGAAATTCGAACGAATTTTTAGCAATTTGCTAAATTGACTTGACATAATATCCAGTAAAGACTAAAGCGAGTAAATGCAAACAATTATTACTATACATTAATAAATACCTAATAAGTCCACACAATTAAATATTAAAGAAAAATTTTATAAATAAATATCAATTTAGGTGAAAAAATATATGTATGTCACACATTTAATAAA
>NW_016213933.1:0-1752 GCF_001687245.7 Rhagoletis zephyria | reverse complement strand
ACTATCAGTTGACCCCTGACTGCTTCGCCTCTTGCGAAAGCTCAATCTCCGAAATTTCTCATGCATACGCAGCTGAAATTGCCATTCTCTAAAAATTGTTGAGATTTTAAAATTTTCCAGTGAATTAGCGGCCCACCTTAATTGAGTGTATAAAGGTAAAACATTTGTATACTTACATCGGTGTTTTTATACATTACCTAATGTGCATATGAATGTATATGCGTCGCGCCCTTTCATTACGTTAGGACAGTGCCAGGCAAAAACCACACGCACACATAGCCTCGCAAGGCTACTGGCTGCCTGGCACTGCTCTAAGAGCTTTTGTGCGCACAAATGACCATTTAAGTAATTTGCACTGCTCTCCGGTGGCAAGCAATTTTTCAAACGTGTAATACGAGCTCCTTGTCACACTGTGGTTATTGTTCCTTTTTCCTCCACTTCGGTTGATTATTTTTCTTTTGCTTTGCAAAGGATGGTCGGTGTTGCAGCAGCAATCTTTTGTTGTCAGCTTAACTTCAAGCTAGAGATGCAAAGATTTAAGCCTTTCATAGTGCGTANGTTGCTTTGGGCCCCAGAAAAAAAAACTTTGCTAACTGTCTCTCTCCTTGCCAAAGTTTCATCAGTTGCTCATAGCGACTGCAGGCGGGCGGCTCTTCTTCACTTGCTCCTTTCTTTGTGTTCGTGGTCGCCGTAACGTTAGGTTAGCTTATCTCGGCTATCCCCATTCCTCGCAGGAAAAGGCCACATTTAGGCCACCATGGGCTCGTTGTGATGCCATATTAGAGACTCCACATGTCGCTCCTCTTACCTTATAAATGGAACCACTTCGTAGCTCTGACAAAGCGCACACAGTCATAGTTACTGGCTGAATCCACTTCAGCCAGATATTCAAAAGAGTCATGAAGGAACGAACGTCAACAAGCACTCGCCAAAGTGGGACATTGGCTTTCGATTTCCTCCTCATCACGACAGCTACTATAGTAGTTGTTTGATTGAAAACTCATTCCAGCAGCGTGGCTTCCCATCAGGCAGTGCCCTTCGAGAACTCCAATAACATGTCGGAGCAGTGGTCGCTCCAAGCGGTCAGATATGTCTTGCTATCTTGCAAGTAGGCTCCGCAGACCATCTTATATTTTCCTGTTTTGCAAGAAGATAGCGGAATTCTCGCATAACGAGCTGTACTGATTGTAGACAGCAAAGTTCCTCCCCTTGCTAGTTCATCTGCAACACAGTTTCCTGGCATGTCTTTGTGGCCTGGCACCCATACAACTTTAGTGACGTAAAATCTTGCCATAATGCCGAATAAAAACTGCTTGGCTAATAGAAACGATTGTTACCGCCTTCAGACCAGGGATGAAAAAGTAGGTACAATTGTACCTTTTTCCGACGTTTGATGACTTAAAGGTACATTAGGTACAGCCACTAGATTTTAGGTACAATCATCTTTTGATCAGATGCATTTTTAGTTTTTGTTTCTCTTTCCTTTACCGTGCTAATATATTTACGTGTAGGCACGGGAGAAGCTTCGCCTTCATTTTGAAGAATAAACAATTCTAAAGAAAAGTGGTCAAAAGGAAGCATTTAAAAAAGTCATATTATGTATTATCTTAAACATCTTACACTGGGCCGTATGAATAAAAACTAAGCATTTGCTGTTTCTTAAAATTTCATACCTTTTACTTCAATTTTGTTTGAATAAATCGTGTTTTTAGAGCAGCTACTACGAAAAATTAACACTTCTTAAATTTGTAA
>NW_016213932.1:0-1752 GCF_001687245.7 Rhagoletis zephyria | reverse complement strand
ACGTGGGAGTTGACCGAAGTCCAGTTTTAAACATGTTTTATTAGTCATTCTTATAAAATATCACATTTGCTGTGAACATTGGGGTAATGTAAACGGGTGCGGTTTTTGTTATAAAATAAAATTTATTTAATCTAACAGAATTTTATATATTATAACTCGATAAGGTTTAAGTCTTGCCATAGCTTGCATTCGCTGAACTGTGGATAACTGTTTTCCAATTCTCTCACACGATCTTCTTCTGATAAGCCGTTTTTTTTCCTTATTCAGGTAAAGAGCCTTATCCTTAAGCTGGTGCGAAATGATGTCTTTTAATGATTAGCTCACCCCGTTAGTTTAAGCAGACGGAATCTATTCATTGATTTTTGGAGGATAATTATAAGTGTTTGGTATATTTAATTTGATTTTTGATGTCGAAAATGTCGGATTTTCAACGAATTTGTTCAACATTATTTTTTGAGCAGCAACTTCCAACGCGAATAAAACTGTCAAATAAAAAGCCGGTACTATGAAATTCAAACCTCATAATGGTAGATCTATTGTCTAACGATCGGCATTACAACTTTTTAATACATTCCAACAATTGCTGCACAGAAATTGCTGGAACGCGTACCGATTTTGAGTGAACGATACTTTAGGTGTTTACTTTTCGTGATTTTGTTCACTGTTTGGGATTTCTTCGGGACATATCCTGGATTTTTTCAGATCCTTCCGGGACTCTTCGTGTTTTGGTTTTCGTATATTAATAAAAAGTGGTATCTCTTAGGATTCTTTGAGAACTTTCGGTATTCCCGGTGTTTATGGTTTGGGATTTTTTAAATACTTTTTTTTTATATGCGGGATTGTTCGAATTCTTTCAGAACTTTTCGAGAGTTTTTTGTAAAGTTTGGTGTTTTTGGGATTAGGTATTTAGTGAACATTTAGTAATTTTCGGCACTTTTTAACCGACTTCAAAAAAGGGAGGAGGAATATTTTTACTTTTTTTTTATTTATGTAACTGCATAGCTTTGGGCCACGTTAACCGATTTCTCTAATGTTTTAAAGGGAAAGGTGACACCTCATAGGTGGTCCCATACTAATTTGGTTTAGTTCCGATCATTGAATTGAGGCAATTAACGATACTCTTAAATTTTTGTATGGGAATTGAAGTCAGTAATATTTTTTGCTTAAAAATTACTTGTTCGAGGTTTATTTTGGAAGTTTCATGAAATTTTACGGGATTTTCGGGACTTCTGCGAGTTAATATTTTATTGAGTATTTACTGAGTACTACGTACTTTTTCGTATTTTCAAGGCTTCTCTGGATTCCTCTTGCTTTATGTTTAGGGATATTTTGGAAGTTTTCGAAATTTTTCGGAATTTTCTGCACTTTCGGAGATTGATTTAGAAGCTCCTTTTCATAAGTTTCTCGCAAAATGAAAAGATTTTATAAGTTCTTAGCTTCTACTATTTTAAAATTCTGCGACTATTCGTTTATCTCATTTGCTTCCTGCTACAAATTATCTTATCTTTTTTACGTGTGTGAGCACGCATACATATTTCTGCCTGCACAATTTTCCTTGGAAGCGCTTTGGCTCTGCTATTTGTAAATTACAACAATCAGTGGCTCATATCCGTGCACATTTATTTGTACAGTGTTGCCAGCCAACTTTCTGACTTGGCTAATTAAAAAACGTGCCGCAACAATGGCAAACATGATGCTTGCGGCGACAAACGTACAAATAATCGTAAACAATTGAAGTAACAGGGCATATTT
>NW_016213931.1:0-1752 GCF_001687245.7 Rhagoletis zephyria | reverse complement strand
CAGATGAATTTGTTAAACCGTCAAAAAACGAAACTAGCAAGGACATCTACTCACACTCTCTCATAAACACCAATATGCTGCTGAACCGACACTATGGCTTTAAAGCGCGCAATGTAATGGCGCACGTGGGATTCTTGCTTGATCAGAATATAATAAATGAAATGCAGAAAAAATTTGCTAAGGAGATAGACGTTACTATTACTAATCGTTTTCGATCAATGGAAGACTTACAGTTTGCTTTCGCTTATTACTCATTTCTGATGAGTGAAACCATAACGTTTACCGTGGGACAAATATTTGACGAATTTGACACTGACGGCTCGCATACATGGTCTGATCGGGAAGTACGAACATTTTTGGCACGCATGTATCCTCTACCATTGGATTGGTCAGCGGTT
Organism: Rhagoletis zephyria; assembly: GCF_001687245.7. Classification (NCBI taxonomy): domain Eukaryota; kingdom Metazoa; phylum Arthropoda; class Insecta; order Diptera; family Tephritidae; genus Rhagoletis; species Rhagoletis zephyria. The sequence continues at coordinate 1,354 of NW_016213931.1, read as the reverse complement.
CGCTTCTTCGAAGAAGTAGTTGGCAACTGTTCGCGTGACTTGGATGTTTCACACAAAAGTACTGAAGAGTATACAACTCTCGTTTATGAACGTTACGAAGATTCCAATGTGGTTAGTATAAGTGCGGCATCCATACTTTAATATTTGTAAGTTACTTATGCACCCGTTTTTTCCTCCAGCCGACCATATCNAGCATCCATACTTTCATATTTGTAAGTTACTTATGCACCCGTTTTTCCCTCCAGCCGACCATATCTCGTGAGTTGGTCGAACACTGTCATTTGTTAGCCGAGGCGCTGGAATCAAATTTTGCTAGACGCCCTAAATACAAATATAACATAAATCCAAAACGTGCAATCCATAATAATTTTATGATGCTAACTTCCAATATCTCAGAAGTTGTTGATGGATTCGATAAAATTCGGCGCAATCCAAGGTAAACTACCAAAATTAACTGAAACTTTGCACATATATACATATGTATATTCTATGCATATAAATAAACATCATATATTTCAGAAAATTTAACTGCATTAATGACAATTTAGAGCCTAAGCACGCTGAAGATAATGAATTAATACGGCATTTATTTATTACCAAGGCCAAAAACTGTGCCAAGTTTGGAAGAAATTAGTGTAGCGGGTNGGAGGACTTCTACCTTTCCCTGTTTCCTCGAAGAAGTAACTTTGAATTACAATATGAATATCGAAATCGTTACACTACGTGGCACGATTACCAACGCTGGCGGAGACGTAAACGTGCTGCCCTAGTTGTCGGATATTTAGCGAGCGGTGTTCTTATTATATTTATTATTCGATTTGTTTGCATACACAAGGCAAAAATTGTACGTCGCTATGTGCAAAACCTGTAATGTGATATTTTTTAAATAAGAGGAAAATGTACTTAATGGCATTTTGTAATAACTTACTTATTACAATCACTGAGATCTGGAATGCGCATACATACCTAGTGTATGATAAACACAAAAGTCAAACTATATATAAACTAAATATATTTATAATATGTACATATGTACATATCTAGGTATTAATGAATCTTGAATCAAACTTGAAACAAAGCAATGATATTAGATGAGAGACTTGAAATACATTACTGAAGCTTTTATCTTACATCTTATTTTCTAGCTTCGGCTAAAAAATCCCGAAAAAGTCAAACGCCTTTCATTTGTTCTGCAGCGGGGGCACGGTTAAAAATGGGGAAGGCAACGCCCGTAAAGTTTCATAAGTAACGAATCTATTGGGATGCCAGCAACAAACAAGGCTTGACCATTTACTGAAATACAATTACATAACGTCGTTTAAAGTACAAAACCGCGTATCGTCATTCTGCAAAA
>NW_016213930.1:0-1752 GCF_001687245.7 Rhagoletis zephyria | reverse complement strand
AGCATATGAAATGAGCAGGCGAAACAGAAACAAGGCGGCAGAAAAAAAAATGAATTGCAAGCGAAAAAAAAACAACCAAATTCACATCGAAAGCAAAATAACGAGAGCCTATGCAACAACAACATCAGCAAAATTTCTGTTTGATTCAAGGCCAAGGCCAATGCGAACAGAACTCACGAACGCACACAAACAAATAAATAAACATACAAGCGGCAACTGAGGCCCAGCAGCGACACAAATCGCGAATATGAGATCGCAATCGTATACCCATGTACATATGTATGTATGTATGTAAGCTCCGTAGCAGCGCATATGTTTGTATGTACATATGTACATAAGTGCGGAAAAAAGCTCCCAAACGCAAAGCGCAAAAAATTCAGAATGAATCGAATCGCAGATGCGGATGTGAAATGCGGCACTGCGCCGCGCCTCCCACTTCGACCCCTACATTATCCCACGCGATGTTGGCTGTGTGCCGCACACGGTGCCTACTGCAGTTGGTGTTGTTGTTGTTGTTGCCGCCGCTGCTGCTGCTTTTGCTTTCGAAGAACATCACAAACAGCAACAACTGCCAGTTAGTTATTCAACAGCGCCAGTGCAGCAACAACATCAACAACAACGGTGGCAGTTATGCGCTGACAATCGCACAGAATCGCAAACTGCATAACAACAACAATAACATGTCGTGTATGTATTTTTTTTGTGTGTGTGAATATAATTAATGTTGTTGCTGTTGTAGCAGCGGTTGTTGGTGGCGTGGTTGTTGTTTTGTTACCATTTGGTGCCATGCATAGTTACGCGTTGTCGATCGTGCGATTCACTCAGATGTCTCTGAAAGTTGTTTGGAAAAGTGAATGCGTTGAAGGCGCGCGCGGCGTTACAGCAGCAGCCCCTGGTATGAATTAATGAAATCGTGATGGGAAGCGCGTTGGGTGCAGAGAGGGTGCGGTGGTGGGAGGTGACGCAAACTGTTTATTGCGAGATCTTTGAAACGGCTTGCGCTTAATTGCTTTCGAGCTGGTGATTTTAGAACTCGGCAGCGGGAAAGGAACTTTTAGCTGTCTTTCGAGAGACTAGTTGAAAGATCTACTATCGAAGAGGTATGAGCGTTATTCTGTTTACCTTGTGGCAATAAGTATTTTATAGATATTAAATATGTACAATAAAAAAAAATATATAAAACAATAAAAAGTTTAAAAATTTTATTAGAAATAAGGTAAAAGCAAAATTAAAAATTTTATCATAAATAAAAACTTTCAAAAATTAAAAATTTAGAAATATTTTGCTTTTAAATAACAATTAATTCTTAAAAATAAAAGAAAATTGAATAAAAAAACTTCTCTTTAAAACAATAAAATCAGAAAATGAAACGAAAATGAAATCCAAGAAAATAAAAAGTTAAAAAAAGATATTAAGTTCCTAAAAGTGTCATACTGAAATTAAAAAAATATTTTTATTTTCAATACAAAATCTAAAAAGAAAAATAAAATTAATGTAAAGAAAACAAATAAATTATAAGTTCCTATAAATTCAAGAATAAAAAGATTTTCTTTTTAAAACAATAAAATCTAAAAATTGAAAGAAATTTAAAATAATAAAGAATAAAATTTCAATTAAAATAATAGAAAAAATAAGCTTCTAAAAATTGAATGAAATTAAAAAATATTTTACTTTTTAAAACAATTAAATCTTAAAATAAAAAAAAACTTTATTAGGAAAAGAAACAAAATTAAAAAAAAATACTTTTCTAAA
>NW_016213929.1:0-1752 GCF_001687245.7 Rhagoletis zephyria | reverse complement strand
GCATACTTTTGAAGCAGGAAAAATTCAATTTCAATTAGGCTTAAGTGCCAAGCGTTTCCAGATGTTGAATCCTTGCCTTAGCACCAATTTTCAACGTTCAATTGTATCAATTGAAAAATTTTCCATCTTGGTCCTTGCCAATAGATTCAACAATAAAGACGAACTTAACCTTTATGAAACTTGGAATTTTATGAAATTCTTAGAATTTTTTACTTATTTGTGCTCCAAAGTTATGCGGAGCTTTCTGCTTCATCTGCCTGGCGGTCTAAATGGCTGAATAAATGCTTTTTTTTAATGTTTACAATGTTTTTCAAGCTAAATTTATTTTTTTGTAGTTTTTTTCATATTACAAGTGCAATTTATAAAAACTGGCCTTGATTTTTTTAAATTCTTTTCGCAAACGTTCGTGCGCATTTTCTTCTGCAAGGAATTCTTTTTTATNTTTTTTATATGGAAAAAGTGTAATTGCGGCAAAAAAAAAAATCAAGGCAATATTTTGCCGCTAAAAACTTGCACTTATTTTATTAAAATGTCATGAGCCTTGACACTGCATACCCAAAAATTTTATAAAAATTCTTATTAAAAAGCTCATAATTTTAATGCAAATTTCTGGAATTTTTTTTTAATTCTGTATAAGGTCCAAAAGTATAATTTATACTAGGAATCCCAGTTACTGTCGATATTCGACTGTTTTTCTAGTTTTTAAGATCCGTGGTGAGGTTTTATAACTTACCACGTGGTTTAACTTATAACTGCTTTGCAACTAAAAAGTAACTAAAATTTTTAATATCTTCGCAGGTCTTTCGACGAAACTGGAGATGATCCGATACATTCCAGTATGTCGATAAATTTCGATAATTTTATATGACTCAATAATTCCATGAATCTCAAAAACACTGAAATCAGATAATTCAGAAAAATTCGATGACTACTAATTTCGATAACTGTGCGCTTAGAAGGCTCGATAAATTTCGATAACCCAAAAATTAAAATTTGTCACGATATAAATCTATAGCTCGATAAACTTTGGGCACCTGTATAAACTCCGATAAGTCGTTTAATTTGGATAGCTCCATATTTTTCGAAAGCTATCGACAAATTTCGATTATTCGTTACACTCTGATAATAGGATAAAATTCAGTTGAAAGAACTCGAAGCATTACGATAAATCGATTAATTTCATTAACTATATAAATAACGATAATTCTATACATATCGATAACTTGATAAATTTTATTAACTCGGCAAATTTTGTGAGTCTCATAAATATTTATCGCTCGATACCTATCCTTAAATTTCCACAACTAAATAATTCCCTGTGTTTAAAAATTTCGACAACTAAATAAACATTGATCAATTTGGATAAATAGATATCTATATCTCAAGACTCGATCTCTATATCTCATAACTCGATAAATTTCGATAGCTATAAACTTCGTTGACCCGATAAATTTCGCTAACTTGATAACTTTCGATAACTTGTTTTTTTATGACTGAATTTATTTTAAACTTTTTGAGTAATCGTCATGCAGGATTAGAGTATGAGAATATGTCGGAGTGACCCCATCGAAGAGTTACTCTCTTTCTGCCGTGACGCAAGTCTACACACGGATTGGTTACCGAATCTCGCACATGAATTTTCTGCAAAGCGAAAGGAGTTAAAGTAATGCGCGACAAAGAAACATACATAAGCTGCCACATGTTATTTAAATTTTCGAAAATTGTTTGTTTTCAATGAATTTTTCTTTGTTG
>NW_016213928.1:0-1752 GCF_001687245.7 Rhagoletis zephyria | reverse complement strand
CCCCACACGAGACAGTGAGAAATGGGTCGACGATGGTTCCTGCTTTCGTATCATTGTCATTTCGATTTGTGTCATTTTTATAATCACCGACTGGTTTCGAATCCATACGTTTCTGAGATGGTTTAAAGGGTTNAATTGATCTGACGTCACTCCCGGTCGTGTACATTTGTAGCAGATCACCCGATTCGGTTGGGTTCGACACCTTTTGAAGTGATGACCCCACACGAGACAGTGAGAAATGGGTCGACGATGGTTCCTGCTTTCGTATCATTGTCATTTCGATTTGTGTCATTTTTATAATCACCGACTGGTTTCGAATCCATACGTTTCTGAGATGGTTTAAAGGGTTTCTTATGCTTGCCCACGTATGCACATTCCCTGTCATCTGAGTCGGATCCAGGGAACGAAGCGGTATATTCCGAATGTGAAGAATCATCCGGCGAATCATGNATGGCGAATCATGTAGTGCGGAAATTTCCCATGGTTCTGATCGCTGTCTATCCGAACGGGTTCTTTCCGGACGGGATGTGGCAACAATGAACGAATGCGGTGCAATTCGCTGAGCGAACTCCCGCAATTGTTCTAACGTGTGGACTTGTCGAGTGTGGACGAGTTCACGAAGATGATCGGATAAGGTACCGATGATGATATCGAGGTGATCCCGTTCATCCAGGCCACAGGCATTACCCTGCAATTGGAATGTCAAGTCATCGATATGTTTCAACAGTGTTTGCGACCGTGGGTCGAATTTAATCTGCGCATATGACATTATTACTTGAGCCCGAGTATGTTTGTTGAGGAAACGAGCACGAAGTTTTGTGCAAAAATACTGATAATCTCCGAACTTTCTCAGTTCGGTGAAATACCATTGTCGAGCGGCCCCCGTGAGTGTGGGTACCAAACGCGTAACCAATTCATGGTCGGGTACCCCGATCTTATATCGAAATGAGCCAATAATAGCCAAATAATCTTCAACCGATAGATATTTTTCGTTTACGTGAACGCCATCGAATTCAGCATGTCCCATCCATGATGGTAAGCCTCTAAATTTCCTATCCATTGCATCCGCTTGGGCAGATTCGTCGAATATAGTGGCCTGATTTGGTCGTGATTGCGGTGGACCGGATAGCGAATAATTCGGATATAAATGAGATGGCTCATTAATTGGTTCTTCGGTATGAGACGTTCTAACACCACGGTAGGTATTGGTCATTTGAGTTTGTAAGGGTGACGGACCAACCAAAGAAACATGAGGAGGATCCATCGATGGTGGTATCCAGGTAAGATTCAAGGTCGGTGGCATGGTTTGGTTAATGTCACGAACGTCAGGTACTGTTGGCTGCAAATGAATCCGATCACGGATCATTTGCTGTTGCATCTATCTCGTTTCGCTTTGCCTGTTACAAACAACCGTTATGTGAACAAAGTTATAATACCCTTGTGCACAAGTGTGCTCGGGTATAAAATTTCACTCTCCATTTTTGCGATACCGCCGCACTTTCAATTCAATAATAATAATAACAATAATAATAATAATAATAATAATGGTAAGGGCTAAGCCCAGGGCCTTACCGGGGTCACACAGGGTGGATCGTGAACGGCCTACTTCGGTGGGTTAGCTGCGAATAACCAATAAGCAGTCCCAGACCAAGAGCGGCAGGNTTTCACTCTCCATTTTTGCGATACCGCCGCACTTTCAATTCAATAATAATAATAACAATAATAATAATAATAATAATAATGGTAAGGGCT
>NW_016213927.1:0-1752 GCF_001687245.7 Rhagoletis zephyria | reverse complement strand
TTTTAGAAAGCTTATGTGGGAAATGTAGAAAGTAAGATCTTAAAAAAAATATGAACGCATTTACACAAAAATGAAGCTGAAAGTAAATTGTATAATAACTGGCTCGCAATACCTCTTGCGTTTATTTCAATTAACTGACTACAATTTGGAGCTTAAATAAAATAGCCAATGCAGGATTTCCAATGGGACTTAAATGGAAAATATATTTCAATAACAAACTTGGGCATTAAAAAATTATCGTGTCATTACGTTATAAAAATATTAATTGTCCCTTATTGTGAATTTCGTAGTGAATACTCGGAAGCGAAAAATGGAACTCATGTTATGTCTGATTAAGTTCATTTCCGCATGGCATTTTTTAAATGGCACCCATTTCTTGTCAATTCAATGCCTAGGGAGAATTCGGTATAATGAACAAGAACATATGTCTGTATGTTTGTACTCGCATCACTCAAAAATTAATACATGGAATCGAATGCAATTTTCACCGAGGCACCTATTGCTAGAGGTCTTACTTAAATTATAGAAAGAAAAAAATTAGAGAGTTACCACCTGTTTGAAAATTGCAGTTTAAGTAAATTGATAAGATAAAGTAAATAATGCATTATGGCTGAGATGCAGATAATGCAGTATAGCTTACAGCCGAAAATATTTTTTTTGAAAGTTGCCACCTGTTTGAAATTTGTCTAATTCAATTTAATTGATGAGATAAATTGAATATTGCAATATGGGTATCAAGCTGAAGAAATTTATGAAAGTTTACTGTCAAAAATGTTTTTGGGGAGGATTGCCACCTGTTTGAAAAATTTTATTTAATTAAATTGATAAATTAAATGAGATATTAGAATACGGTTATCAAATACAAAAATACATTTAGGGCGCTCGTACATTATAAATATACACCCTCTTGCCAATTTTCAGTCGGATATCTCGAAAACTGAGGTGCTAGATTGCGTTCAAACAGACAGACTGACGAACTTGGCAAAATCGGCTCAGCTCGACGTTGTGATCATTTAAGTATACATTTTCGNATATACTATATACAAAGCGTCGGTATGCACACACACACACACATATGTAAGTACAGAGACTTTAAATGGTAACGATTCTTTGACGGCACAAATGATTAATGCACAAACAGGAATTGTGTTACACTGTTTATCAAACAAATAAAATGTCACATAATGTTTACATAAACACATAATTTACAGAAGGCAACACTGCTACAAAACAACTACCAAAAAAAAACCAACTTGTCTTCGTGTAGTGAATTCGTTAGTGAATACAATTGTATGCAGAGGTGCACTACTATTGATGTTATTTTAATAACAAAGCAATGCTGTAAGTTCACATAAAAGCTAGACATGTTATTTTCTTTCGTAGTACTTATGTATGTTTTTATGTATTTATTCATGTTTGTGGGCGTGTTACTTAGTAGCTGGACTTTAGGCCCAGCGAAGGCGCATGTGCGGTTGTACGTTAGCTGCCAAAGATTGAAAATATATTTGTTGCCACATAATGTCACAGTTCTACTCAGCAGTTTGAATATATGTATGTATGTACATACATGTATGTATAATACGAACAATTAGTACATATGTATCTGCATGTATACTACTTACTACATATGTATGTCGTGAGTTACGGTGTATCTTAATAGAATTCGTTACAATACATTTGAACAGCAAATTGTAAACGTGCTTTACAGTCTTTTAAATAGCAATAGTTGTCACTAATATTGTTCAAAGAATG
>NW_016213926.1:0-1752 GCF_001687245.7 Rhagoletis zephyria | reverse complement strand
CACCTCTTCTCCGGCTCACTCGCATCGAGGTCCACCTTGAAAGGAATGTTGTTGTTTTGCTGCTGAATCGTNGCGTTGTGCACGTAGAGGACAATCAGCTGCGGCAGAAAGTAGTCGACGTCCTCGGGGGGAAAGGAGAACAGGCGGTTGCCCAGGTAGGAGAGTACGCCTAGAAATGAGAGAGAGTAGAGGTCACAACAGTTTAGTTTTCAGGCACTTCTTTTCAGTAGAAAAATAATTACTTACCAGACTCTTTAGAGTTGTAGAGGTACGTAATGGCGATGGTCATGTCAAAGAGCTTCGACTCGAAAAGCCTCAGCAGCCAGGACTGCTTCGGTGGGTCTTTGAGGGCATTTTCCGCGGAACACCTCTTCTCCGGCTCACTCGCATCGAGGTCCACCTTGAAAGGAATGTTGTTGTTTTGCTGCTGAATCGTGACCGCTGCTGGATCAACTACTGGATCATCGCCCACCTCTTCCTTCTTAATTCCTTCCTGCTCTGCCTCCTTTGTCTGCTCTTCTCCAACTGCGTCCTCCGTCTTCTCCGTTGTANCACCAGACTCTTTAGAGTTGTAGAGGTACGTAATGGCGATGGTCATGTCAAAGAGCTTCGACTCGAAGAGCCTCAGCAGCCAGGACTGCTTCGGTGGGTCTTTGAGGGCATTCTCCGCAGAGCACCTCTTCTCCGGCTCACTCGCATCGAGGTCCACCTTGAAAGGAATGTTGTTGTTTTGCTGCTGAATCGTGACCGCTGCTGGATCAACTACTGGATCATCGCCCACCTCTTCCTTCTTATCTCCTTCCTCTTCTGCCTCCTTTGTCTGCTCTTCTCCAACTGCGTCCTCCGTCTTCTCCGTCGAGTTATCACAGTTTGTTGTATCATCATCATCCGTGGTGGTGGTGGTAGTTACTTCGGTGGACATACTTCAGCGAAGCATAAAACGCACTTCTTCTTCTCAGAAGAGAGGAGAGAGGGGGAGAGCGTCTCACCTGCCTTCTCCGATGCATACAGACACAAGTGAGCTACACTTTAAAGTACAGCGGTAGTGCAGGTGAAAACCATCCGATGATATACATACACATACACACACAAACAATAAACAACAAACAGCAAGGTAAAGTTTTGGTGGTGGTGGAAGCAGACACAGACGGCTGAAAAACAAATTGTGTGTTTGTGTAAGCAGCCTGTGCACAGCTGACAGACTCGGTTGCGTGGCGCAACGGCCGATATCGCCGAAAGGCAGACACACTCTCGCCCTATCACTTCTTTGCAATCACCTCTCTTGTCTGTTCTCCTCTTCATTTGAGCGGGGAGCAGGGCGAAAGGCAATCGTTGCAGTGTTCTGTTGGATCGATCCGCTCCCTCCTCAAACAATTTGTTTACCCGCAGTCACTGATGATGATGATTTCTTCGGTGACTCACCATCACCATTGCCACCACCACCGCCTCGAGATACTTAAATGGAGTATTTTTTATTTTGTGTATGCTTGAAGCAAGAGCAGCTAGTAATGATGAAAGAACGAGCGAGGTGACAGAAGCACTTGAACATCAGCAGCAGAGCTCAGTAGTACTTGTTTTTGGCCTGGTAGGCGGTGCGCACGCTGAAGCTGCTCGACGGCGGCTGCCACTTTTGCTTCGACTGCTGCTGTTGCTGCTTCTGATACTTGGACGCCTTGGTGGCATTGGTGGTGGAGACGCTATGGAACAGCTTCAACTTGCTCACCGGCAGCTTCTTCGTTTTGGCGTACAGCG